>NC_142930.1:160755520-160758020 GCF_046866305.1 Octopus bimaculoides | reverse complement strand
ACCACACACACATACACATCTATCTCTATATCTATCTATCTACCTATATGAATCTATCTATATATCTGTCTATATTTCGTTAGATAGATAGATAGATAGATAGATAAACAGACACATATATGCGTTATATTTTGTGATTTCTAAAGTTATGTCTCTTAATATCTCTGCTTATATGCCTTTCCTGTCTGATAGGTTGACTCTTTATCTGTCTGTTGTCAGTCTGCTTTTATATCGCCCTCACTAACAGTCTATGCCTATCCTACAGTGTACCTTCCCGCCTTTCACTTCCATTTTCACTTCCATACTCTCTCTCTCTCTTTCTCTCTCTCTCTTTCTCATATCTCTGTCTTCTAAATTTATCGCAATTCTATTTATGTTTATCGAAAATTTATTCACCATTTTCTCTTTTCCTCGTTTGTTTGTCATCCATCTTTCTATTTTTCACCCCACCTCACCTCCTCCTTTTATTTTTCTGTTTCTTTTTTTTTTTGTGAGAATCATTGCGTCAATGAAAATTGCAGTTTCTTCGCCTCTGTATAACACCTTTAAAATATATTTCCAATACTTTCCTTTGTAACCAATATAAATAATAATGAAGAATGCAGAGAATTTGTAAATCTTCAATAGCAATTATGAATACAAATTACTTTATGCAGTTGAACCTTTGTAAACCGAATGATATAGGAAATGACATTATATCTGATAGAAAAAGTATTCAGGCAATGGAATTTACTTTCTTTACTTCGATAATAAAAGGATTTTTTCTCTTTCTTTCTAAAGTCCCACGCTACTCACCCAAAGTGCAATAATAATTTCATTGAATTATAAAGCATCCCGATTTTTTACGCTTTTTTTTTAAATATATTTTCTCACACTCACCAAAATGTATATATATATTGATATAATTTGTCAGTTTTAACCAGGTATATATTGGCGTGTTTGTGTGTATATATATATATATATATATATATACACACACAAACACACAAATATATATTTGCATGCGTCTATGTGTATCTTTAGACACACACACATATATGTGTATATATATATATAATACTTTTATATACATACACACGGATGTATATATATACATATATATGTATACATATACAGTTATACACGTTAATATTATTTGACAGGTAAATACAGAATGTTATGGATATATATATATACATACTGACATACATACATGCATACGTATATATATATATATATATATATATATGTGTGTGTGTGTGTGTGTGTGTGTGTATGTGTGTGTGTGTGTGTGTGTGTATACAGATAGATATATATATATACATACATAATACATAAAGAGAACGATAGATAGATAGATAAATGGATAGATAAAGAGAGAAAGAGTGACAGAGAGAGATGACAGACAAGGAGAGAGAATCAAAAATAAATCGATGTGTAGATAGACAGACAAGAAAAGGCAATATAATGATAATTTGGTAGATAAACATGCGAAGACTTATAGGAATACATTTGTGTGTATAACTATACATTTACCTATACCTACAAGTTTGTGTTGTGAGCTTGGATTTGATATAGAAATAGATAAATACATATTACATTGATTTTACATAGGAGCCATTATAAGTGTGAGATTCAATGAAATAAGATACTCTGTTATTACATGTAGAGTGGTACCTTCTGAATAGTTATGAGAATTAATAGCGCGCAGATATGTGGTGGTTATTACGACATTTTAAATACGGTTATTGGTGTTTAACTTGCAGGTCAGTAATGAATGGAAGGACCCACGTCGACTCCCACCGTTTCTCAGTCACTTCATATCTAGGACGACTTTATATAATATCTACTCGAATTGTCAAACGGTACAATGTAATCTAGAGGACAATTCAGCTGCTATTTCTGCCACATCGAATGACAATATATACATATGTGCGTGTGTCTGTGTGTGTGTGCATACCTTCATACACACATGTACATATGTGCGTATATATATATATATATATATATATATATATATATATATATATATATATATATATTTATGTATGTATATATATATATATATAAATATATTTATGTATGTATATATATATATATATAAATATATTTATGTATGTATATATATATATATATAAATATATTTATGTATGTATATATATATATATATAAATATATTTATGTATGTATATATATATATATATAAATATATTTATGTATGTATATATATATATATATAAATATATTTATGTATGTATATATATATATATATAAATATATTTATGTATGTATATATATATATATATAAATATATTTATGTATGTATATATATATATATATAAATATATTTATGTATGTATATATATATATATATAAATATATTTATGTATGTATATATATATATAAAATAAATATATTTATGTATGTATATATATATATATATATAAATATATATATATATATATACATACATAAATATATTTATTTTTATATATATATATACATACATAAATATATTTAT
>NC_142930.1:160678952-160755020 GCF_046866305.1 Octopus bimaculoides | reverse complement strand
GTGAAGCGAAGAAGAAATATCAAAACTGGATAGAAAGACAAGAAAGCTAATGACGATGTATGGAGCTTTACACCTTAAAGCAAATATTTATATATAGCTTGTACATAAAGAAAGCGAATGCGGGTGGAAATCTCATCAATGTGAATTATTGTATAAGGAGTGAAAGAAGAATGCTTGCAGCATATTTGGTAAACAGAAAATGCAGGTATATATACAGATG
Source organism: Octopus bimaculoides (assembly GCF_046866305.1). NCBI lineage: Eukaryota > Metazoa > Mollusca > Cephalopoda > Octopoda > Octopodidae > Octopus > Octopus bimaculoides. The sequence goes on along the minus strand of NC_142930.1, from coordinate 160,754,800 downwards.
AAATGTTTGGTAAGGAAGACCTTAACAAAACTTTGAGAAGAGCATGCGAGATCTTTTTCAACTGAGAATTCATAGTGAGATTGAAAGAAATACGCAGGATATCAAACATAGAACATAATATACATGCCTTAAGCAAGACAATTTTGAGTGTACTACTGTAAACCTTATAACTGCAACAGCAGCCGAAGCTCTTGCAACCTGTTTGGTGAGGTTTAATATCTACAAACATTCTGAAACGCATAAATGCAGACTCCGTGAAAAGAATGTGGAAAATGAAACCCATTTAGTAAAATGGTGTGAGAGCCTTGCACAAAAATAATACAAGCGCCACCATAATGATGTTTGTTCGTGTCTTCGTTGGCTTTATGTCCTAAATACTTATAGGAACTCACGAGAAGTTGGCATGAGCATGTACCCTGTAATGTATTACAGGAGGATGGGAAAGTAATGATATTCTGGGATCATAAATTTCCAACAGACAGGCTAATTGAACATCACCGACCAAGCATAGACATATTGAACAAGAAATACAAATACTGTCAGATCATTAACGTCTCCATACCAACAGATATGAATATTGCAAGCAAAGACGTGGAAGAAAATCATGAAGTGTCTCGAACTGAAAGAGGAAAACCTCTAAACATCTGAAGAAATCTGGCTTTCCACCCTCGTGGGGGCATAAACAGCGATTAGTATAAAGGTACTGCCTTCACTCTCACTCACGTCCAGGATTACCAACTTACCTTCCGAGCGAAGGAAGTTCGTTCGCACTTCGAGATCCAGGCCTTTCCTAAAGAGCACTGCCATCCCGCCTCCCCGTTCCGGGCCGACTAAGAGATACGCAGATCTCATAATCGTCGAAATGGGCGCAAAATCGCGTGTGTCGGAAATCCTGGTCTCACTGGCTACTATCACATCGAAACTTAGCGTGAGGTCATTGTTCAGGCGAACTTGCTTCCAGAGTGACCTCAGGCCACGAATATTTATGCATCCACTCTGACAATCACCATGACGTCTCGAAACGTTTGGGGAAAAAAACCGAGTAGCACATACTCTGTGGTATTTCCCCCGTTGTCTGGAGTACACGTGCCTCTGCTATAGATGTTGTTGTTGTTGGGGGTGACGCTGCAGTTATATTAAAAGGTCTCTGTTGTCGGGGTGCGTTGTAGGCTGCAGGTATGGCCGTGCATCTCCCGAAGTTTGAGGGCAGAAGGCTCTCACGTGGCCTGTGGACCTTCATTTGTCACAACTGGGCTTCCTGCGTCCCACGCCGACACGAAGTTCTACCCCGTTGGGCAGGTGAATCAGGTCCGGAATCTTTCCGGTAATTCTGGTTTCACATGGATTAATATGTGCAATTTGTTCTCGCACCAGCCTTCCCTTCTGCTACTTTTTACCTTAAGGATCCTTTACGTCACAAACAATGATCCACCAGACGATTACACCTGGTGGCACACCGTTTACCCTAATTCTCGACGTTCTCTTCGGATCTCCTATTTTTCCGTGATACGCATTTGTAATACACTGTTCTTTCTTTCGCTTCTATTATTTCGTGAGATACGAACACTAAAGCCTTAACTCCGACAACTTTGATGATGAATTTTGCATTTTAAAGTTCTCGAATTTTGTTCCCTAGAGGAAAATAAACTTTTCCTCCTTTGTTTTTTTTCTTAATCAGCAAACCTGTTGTTTTTGTTATTGCTGTCATCGACGTTGCCGTTGTTGTTGTTCTTACTACTGCTGTTGCTGATCCTACTACTTCTTCTGCCGAAGCTGTCACCACCACCGCTGCTGCTGCTGCTGCAGTCGGCGCCACCACCAATGCGGTCGCCGTCGCCACCACCAATGCGGTCGCCGTCGCCGCTTTCGCCACCGCCGCCGTCACTGCTGTCGCCAATGCTTTCACAGCTGCTACTATGAGGTGGACTTTGAACTTTGGTACCCTTCTTCCTCCCCCCCCCCCCTTCTCCAGTAAGGTTATCAGGAGATGAGGGAAGAGGGTGGAAATCTTCAGCATTGAAAAAAAAATAACAAAAATTGGAGGAGGGGCAGTATTTATTTTTTTAATCTCCCAAGATGTGATCTGCCATCTTGTTTATTTATATTGTATTAAAACGCCCACCGAATATATTCGGGCCGAATATAGCCCCGCGAGGGGCTAAACAAACACAGGAACCCGATGCCAGTTCCCTAGTGTTTCTATTAACAAACTGGAACAATGTTTAAACGAAAAAAACCCTCAAGAAACGCCTTCGAAAATAACGTCTTTCGTGTTCAGCAGTGAAGAAGAAGAAGAAGAAGAAGAAGAAGAACAGCAGCATTCCTTTTTGTTATAGAAATTTTGGGCTAGAGTTATGGTAGCACATAACCTCATAAATGTTAAATGTGCTGCGCAACAGGATGGAACACGAAACTACAAAGTTGCAAAGTGATGTTGTTAGCCACACAGTCAGGATTGCATAGGTTAGTGCGTAAGTTTATATGCGTTTATGATTGCATGTAGATATGCCTGTGAGTGTAGCATTATCACATACCGTTACATGTGAATATTGTTAACATGATGTTTATGTGTACACTGAAATATGTGTGACTGAATAATCCCCCCTGTATCTATTTCCGGTACAATATCAGCCTTGTTACTAAAGTAATAGGAAACAACCATGTTGTCAGCATCGCTTCATTTGTTTCACAATAATACAAGATATTTCGCTTTAGATATTTCACATTACTCTCTCAATAAACCACACATCGCTGAGCAATCTGCTAATGACACTAACACCGAACATTAACGGAGCTATTACATAAATAATTTAACTAACAAATAAAATTATGAAGAACCTAAAAACACTCTGTTAGTATCTTCCTGTATTATACTGAGTAAAAAATATCATTTTCAACTTTCAGAATGCAATATAGCAATACACATAATTAATTAATAATTTACTTAATTATATGTTTAAATTACAGAATAAAATCACTATATTATAAACGAAACCTTTCGTAATTACTTAAACCTATTTATACAATAAATATTATTCACAGCATTTATGCGTTTTTAATTTGCTTCCATTACATAGAAGTTGTTTCCAAACAGGAAGTGTTAAACATGGGTGTAAATATAGCAATTTATGAAAGCATGTTCGCTTCTCTCCCGTGATTTCAGGTTCAATCCAACACTGCGTGACATTCGGTGACGTAGCTTTATTTCCATAGAATCATTGTGAGTGAAAGTTAAACAAAAACACATATGATGAAATGTAACTAGTCTTGGGAGACAGAGTAAGCCGCAAATCCGGTTTAGCACTACGATTCAAGAGGATTTTAATATAGTCCATTCTGTGACAAGCAGCCAGACAAGGTTTTTGGTTTCTGTATAAGATTTGGCAGGTATTTCTTCATTTTTTTATCCACCACCAGTCTTGGAGGCCCTACGTAAAATGTCATAGATATTATTATTTTTCCTGTCACAAAACTATAAAAAAAAAATGTGAAAGCTGAGGAGAAAACAGTTCAAATGAATGTTTTCATTTTCAGACAGTAATTACTTTCTCTATATACACTTCTAATATGAAATAGCTACAAATTACTATCTAGCAAAAAATATTTTTCAGAAACAATAAAAAACATATCATCTTAATATATAGATTAACTGATATCTAGACATTGCGACTGGAGAATTATCTAAAAGAAAATAGTACTTAATTTCACATATTAATAATGCGCGGCTAAATATGAAACTAGATTTATTCATATATACCAGCTTAAACAATATTTTTGATAATACTAAGATAACTGTAGCATTTGCCATTGAACACTGGAGAGATAGTAACGCTCAACAACAAATTATCAACATGGTTCAAATTCCGAAAACTAAGGGAATTCGTGCAATTCGGTAATATCAAACTCAGTCAAGGAGTTCCAGTTGGTGAGCTGGCAGAGACGTTAGCACGCCGGGCGAAATGCTTAGCAGTATTTGGTCTGTCTTTACGCTCTGAGTTCAAATTCCACCGAGGTCGACTGTGCCTTTCATCCTTTCGGGGTCGATAAACGAAGTATTTCTAAAAGTAACAAAATATCAACTAGATTATGATTTGGAGATATCGTCTTCCTCAAAGAGGCCGACCTCAAATTCTCCCACGGCCTCAAGTGGGACCCGACATCTGGTACGTGCGTTTCTCACTATATTGTTGATAGGATCTCAGAGCACCTCCTTGATATTGGCCAGTAGCTCAGTCTTGATGTCTTTCTCAAGCGTGCCTCACTCATAGAAATCTATTGGATTACTATCAAGGGGAATTAGGTGGCCAGAAATCACTGCCACTGAAGACGTAAAAAATATCTGACAACCAATTGCGACACTTTCTAGCAGTATGAGAAGAGACCGAATGCTGCTGCAACACGTACGGCTTCTCAACAGCAAGCTTATCTAGCCAGGCTTTGATCCCTGTCCCCTGGAGCTTCACATAGACGTCTGAACTGAGTCTCAGAGCTGGTGCAAAAATGTTGGGCGGAATGAGGTCACGTTCATTGGAGATTCACCCACAGACAATCATAATTCGTTCGCAAGCCGTGCGAAATACATAGCGGTATTTCGTCTGCCGCTACGTTCCGAGTTCAAATTCCACCGAGGTCGACTTAGCCTTTCATCCTTTCGCGGTCGATTAAATAAGTACCAGTTACGCACTGGAGTCGATACAATCGACTTTATCCCTTTGTCTGTCCTCGTTTGTCCCCTCTATGTTTAGCCCCTTGTGGGCAATAAAGAAATAAGATCATCACAAATCGTGAAGACACGGTTTTATTGATATCCATGTCACATCTTTTAGTCTTTAGAGTGTATCCAATCATTGAGCAGCGAATCATTGATAACCTTTATTTTTATGGTCTCCAACGCTGTTGACTGTTCATCTATACATCAAGCGGTTCCTGAAAAAAGAGACATACAAGCCTTACATTCAATCCCGAACACTCTGTATAAATGGCGTCATTCAAACAAATGAGGAAGCCCCATTATAGTAGCTTTACATGCTAGAATTAGCAATCAAACTATCCCACTAATAATACTGTACCACTTTTCAAAAGGAAACGCTGTATAGTGTAGTCTTGAATGTATTACATCTGACAAGAAGTGGGAAAGAATATTCATGTTTCGATAAACTATGAGCATCTGCCTGTACAATCTGTACCCACTTAGCGATAAGGAATTAGAACAAGTATGTCCGGATATGGATCTCACAGTGCAGCTTCTGTTGAACACTTCTTTACCTTCAGACATGATTTTTGTAATTTATTTGGCAAAAGCTCAAATTTCGTAGTGAAGTTCTACAATCGATTGAGTTCACTGCATCCTATTACGTATTATTGTTATTTATGTCTCCCTAGAGAAGAAAAATCAATATTCCTGCTCTAGTATGATTTGATCCCCAAACTTAAAGAGAAGTTAAATATTGTAAATTACTCCGTACGACACACAAGCCGTCCTGCCTGATTGCCTGTCGGTTCCACTTTAAGTTACAATATATAATTATTTATATCAACTGCTTCAGAGACGTAAACAGAATCAGAACGGGATATGCAGACTGAGGGAAAAGGATGAGGTGACAGAAAAGGAAAGAAGAGAGCGAATCAGAAAGACAAGAACGAATGAGAAAACTAAAGTGAGAGAGAGAGAGAGAGAGAGAGAGAGAGAGAGATGTTTTGCGTGATGCTACTGAGAAGGAGCTTTCGTGAAAAAACATCTTTTAGTAATTTACTCATCATGTGTAAATATTCCCAGAATAATTCCTGTTCAATCTCATGTTTCTGCATGCAATGCCAGAATCGTTATTTCAATTTAAGTTTGAACATCCATGGTAAATGTTATTTAGGATTCTATACTGAGTGTCATGAAGAAACAAACTATTGTTTACGATTAGCATATCTACGAATTGCTCTTCTTTGCAGCCACCCTATTTTCTCCAGAATTATTGAATAAAAATACCCTTGTAAATATCTGACAGAATATGTCAAAGTTGTATGAAGATAATTTAATTTCTTACATATTTGTTAAAGGGTAGCAATCATTTTTGACAATTCCAAGTACATGTAAGTGAAAGACAGATAAAAGAGCCTGGAGGAGAATTGATTTTGAAGTGATGAGGTATCAAGAAGTTCTTATCGATAAAAGTATAATATATTTGGCCTGAAGGAATACAATTATCTGTAACACGACGTAGGGGTCAATATGAGATTTCAGATTTCATTACTTTTCAGAGAACACGTGGCAGAATAGTTATAACCAAGCAATATCCAGCATTATAGATTTGGAAGCATCCAATTATCCTCTGGTAGAACATACACATACATACATACATACATTATATATATATATATATATATACAGAAAATAAATGGACTATTAGTTAGATTAAAACTTACATATGCGCGTGTCAAGGTGTGCGTACATGTGTGTGTGTGTCAGGATACATGTGTGTGTGTGTGTTTGCATACATTCACATGGCCGTCAGTAACTCGCGTGCAGACACAGAGAACCGTTTAAAATGTGTTTTTAAACGTTTGCCCTGCAATTACGTTGTTCTATAGAAAACTTGATAACTAAATTCTTCCTTCTTTCACAAAAAAAAAGAGAGAGAGACATCTATTACTGAACGATTTAGTATCATTCATACTAGATTTAAAAATTGTTTGTACCCACGTAGAATTTCGTTTAGCCATCTTGGCTGACACCTTTAATGCCATTAATATTGGCGCGTCGTCACCGCTACATCACGTGTCAGCTCCCTGACTTTCGCAACTAAATGTAGATACTGTTCACTACAACAAAAACACACGTTCACACGATCGATCCGTTACATCACATAGTTAAAATGATATTGGGTCGAATATAGTCGAAACTTAAGCAAGTGCGAAAGAGAACAGAGAAAAGAAGAGGCTACGGAGAATATAACTCGAAAAATCGAGCAACAATCCGAGCTGAGGCTATCGAATTATACAAGTGACATGCGATCATGTGGCTCCAATGATGCCCGGGCGGTTTCTATGTCTCGCTATTATATAGCAAGACAGAATAGACCATAAACTTGGAGATCCGAAAGTTTGTCCTCCTGTTTGGATATCGGCAGGGCCGAAAACGCTTGTCCAGTGAGTCCACAAGAGCACGTCAAAGTCTTTTTAAGACTTCGGACTCGCGGTTAATGTTGCCTTGGATCACACCGCCGAGTAGTGATTTTAAATCGTAATCTAATAAATCCCCTTATATCTAATTGTAACTCTTATTTCTAAATAATCTAGCATTTAAATGGTTTCTCCATTTACGACTAATTACACACCAATATCACCATCGCAGAATAGAATTATAACACAGAATAGAATTATAATACTGGCACCAACTATTCTCTTTGAATTCCTTTACTTTATTCATTTTTTTACGTTATCTTCCTTTACCTCTGCTCTCTCCTTATTTACTTATTTATTCTTTTACTTGTTTCAGTCATTTGACTGCGGCCATGCTGTAGCACCACCTTTAGTCGAGCAAATCGACCCCAGGACTTATTCTTTGTAAGCCTAGTACTTATTCTATCGGTCTCTTTTGCCGCACCGCTAAGTTACAGGGATGTGAACACACCAGCATCGGTTGTCAAGCGATGTTGGAGGGACAAATACAGACACTCAAACAAACACACACACACACACACACACACACACACACACACACACACACACATATATATATATATATATATATATGTATGTATATATACGACGGGCTTCTTTCAGTTTCCGTCTACCAAATCCACTCACAAGGCTTTGGTCGGCCGGAGGCTATAGTAGAAGACACTTGCCCAAGGTGCCACGCAGTGGGACTGAACCCAGAACGATGTGGTTGGTAAGCAAGCTACTTCCCACACAGCCACTCCTGCGCCATACCCTTATATATTTATTCATTTATATTTTTGGTTATTTTGGTAGACTAAATTCCTATAAACCTTACTTTATTTTATCCTTAATGCCAATCCTTAATTTCCACCCTCATTCTCTCTACCTCACTTTTTTTTCAATTTATTTATTTTTCTTTCTATTCAATAGCCACCTCCGCTACTATTCTATTATTGAACGTTAACACGTTTGCATTTATTTCTGGATTTACACAGGATTGCACCTAAGGACTTATGCATCTGTTTCTACAACATCAGAAAGTTGAACTGTTAACTTTTATGCATCTTTCTTTTTCTCTTTCTTCATCTCCTCATTCCTTTTCTCCTATTTTCTTTGTCGTCACTTAATTAATCGATACTCTTCTCATTTTCCCTATTTATCTCCGACGATTGATTACGCCCATACTCTGGGATATCCCAGAATCAGTTGTAAGACTGAATTTTTCGAATAATAATAATAATATAAATAACTTGAGATGTTTATCTTGCCTTAACATCTGTTGTCCTCTTTATCAATTATATATCCTCTACGTCGGAAATCTACAATGGCTCCATAACTACCGTCTCGATTATAACCTTCGAGCTCTGACGTACCTAGTTGTTTAGACGACCTGTGGACTAAACCCCCATACTTTGTATAAATTGCAGCGCAAAGCATTCAATATAGGTACTGCTCACTATGGACAAGCAATTACTAGGCATCTCATTCAAGAATATACCCATTCCATCTCAAAAACTTTTCTCCTACTATTACCTAGCAAAACAAATGATCTTATCCGAAGAATGAGATGGAAAGCCTTCTTTTATGATAATAGACATTAGTCGGATGAAAGCAATAATAATAAATATAACCTTAGTTCAAACAAAAACGCTCTTCACAACCCCCACTTAGATAAATTCCAAACTGATATCCTTAACAAGATTAAGAATTTAAAATTTAAAATTTTATAAACACAAATCTTCTTTCGAACGGCAGCTTTCCAATACAATCAATAGGATTGCCTTTTCACCCAAGATGCACGTCTTCTCCGACAAAACCGGGAACTTATACACTCTTACCATCGAGATCAGGTCGCTTGCTATACACTCTTAAACACTTTTACCATCTCAGATCAGGTCGCTTGCTATGCAACTACATCTCCGTAATTTACATCAACTTACTGATAATCTTAAAAAAAACTCGATACCATTAACCTAAGACTAAGACAAACTAAATTCAAAGTATCAGGCATTCATGAATGTTATTTATCGTTTTAAAGAAGGCAACTGTGAACCTGAAATCATTACATTGTGATAGTTTCTCAAGAAATGAAGTATAGGCAATCTCGAAATGTTAATTATGACTTGTTACAAAATATCATGCCAAAGAGCGTTCGTCTGCTAATTTGGCAGTACGAAGACAATCCTAATATATTTCATTATCATTAAACCTCATCCACTAAGCCATCAACTCATCAATGATAACCTCATAGACAAAGGGCTTCAGAGAATTTAGAATTTTAGTTAATGAAAACTTAGTGGTATTATAACTTTACAGGATCGAATGGAACTAAAAATAACCAAAGGCGACTCCTGCACGCAAAACAAATAGTTAAATAAGGGTTAGGGTTACCAACATGCCTCAAACGCTATTCATGAAATGTTAATATCGATGAGAAAAATCATCAGCAGTGTTATTTTTTAGTATGTATTAACAAATATCAACATAATTTGATTTCGACTTTTATTTAATCAATTTGCATATGTGTCATACTAATTATGATATTAATCGATTTAATATTCGTATATATCTTATTAACTTTCTCAAGACAGAAGAAGATAACAAAAAATAAAAATAAGAATTGTAGGGGAAGTGAATGGATGGACAGAGATGGATTGAGTTATATTGGGTTTAAGACGAATGAATGGTACGAGCAAAAGGAAAGGCAGGATATATCTGACGAAATATAGTAAAGCATTTACTAACATGCTTAATGTGTTTTAAATTAATATGTATTTTGCTAAAATATCTTGTACTCTGGAATTTATAAGTCATTTAAATTGTATTGATTCTCTCGATTCACTGCTAGTAAATAGCAGTAAAAATTCCTTAAGATCTTTGCTTCAATGTGATTTAGATGTTTGCTTCAATGTGGCGCCACAGTGAACAAATGTCGCTTACCATACATAATGTCGACCAAATCGTTTAAAGTTACAACTGTCCCTTGTTTTGAATAGATTTAAACCGTCAAGCATAACGCCACAAAATGTTTATTTTACTTGAGTCCACACTTTTGCCAGCATTTGTGACAGATCTGCCTTACGAGAATAGCATGCTCCCTTCTTGTTACCAGTCACAGAGAGACTGAAAATGCTCTAGGGGGTGCTTTCGTTCTTATGATATAATAATGCGCAATGTTAGGTACCAACCATTCAATGGCATGTGTATTTGTGCATTTCAAAATTGCATTATAATGATATAATAGTCTTGCTAGAATAAGAAAATTAATGAATTATTCCCTAGTTTAATTCCTTCGAGAGATAATCATTTAGACAATCATATTTGTAAAATTGAAATTAATTACACTAATTGCATTTACATACACGACCATATTATTCTCATTCTTCCATTTATATGTGTTCCACAATATATGCAGAATTTAATGCAAGGTGAAGCACAGTGTGGTGCTTCTGTTTATTGTGTATAACATATTCAAGTGACATCTGTAATTGAACGACCAACCATTTTGTTCAATACGAAAATCTCTCCTCAGGGGTCTACACGGTATGTGATAGATTACTGTGTCCTTATTGAAACCGCTAAAGAATATAAAATGATATGCATACTGCACATACGTATCCATCATAGAGAAAGGAAACTAAAATAAACATTTACATATCATATCTATAATTCCGGTAAATGATATATATGTATTTTTTGAACAGCTGTTTCGGAAGATAACCACCAGAAAAAGTGTGGTGTTATACAGACAGACGGTTGCTTTACTGCATAAGGACACTTCCATAACTAATAACTGTAACATACATCCACAGATTTGTAGCAGAACTCTTTCATAAATAATGACATGAGAATTCAGCGTTCGTAATCTAATTCCTTTTTCCCCAAAATGTCTAAACTAATGTAAGGAAATTCAGAATTACTGTATCCGCAAGCTAATGTGACTTAAGAAAGAGATAAAGTCCTTCCTCTTGCTTGACAAGGTCATTTTCAAAGATGTCGGCAGTGTTTTAAGCCTGTAAATATATTGATTTCCAAAAATATGAAAATGGAGAGAGAAAAAAAAAAACTGAAATCAAGATGAAAGTTTAATAAAGTCTGTTTCTTTCAGGTGATGTGGACAAATGGAAATTTGCGAAGTTGTGACATTTTCAATCTTTCCTAAAAGCATTTTGAGGTGTGTGTGTGTGTGTGTGTGTGTGTGTGTGTGTGTGTGTGTGTGTGTATCGGTATGTTTGTGCTTGTTTGTTCTTGTGAGAGACAGGAAAATAGCGAAGGAGAGATTAGAGGTAGGATTAAACGGACATAGACGGTCAAGTGAATAAAATATAACTGGAAGAGAATATATTTTTACTTTCTCTTAGAAATAATAATGGTAGCATGGCAATTAGGGAAGAATAAGAGAGGAAATACAAAAAAGGGTGAAGAAGGAAGAAAGAAAGGAAGAAACAAAGAAAGTAACCTAACAACTTTATCGAGATAAGTAGTTTGGCCGAGGGAAAGCGAATTGTGAGGCAGATATTGAATGCCCGTATAGAAACTATTTATTGAAGTATGTATTAAGAATAGTATGGCTTGTGAGTAACAAAAAAGAAAACCAGAAAATATGCGTTAATATATTTCACATCTGAAATGTTTTACAAGTTGTTCACTAAAGGTCTTCAGTAAATGCCCATATATGCGTGTATGTGTGTGTAGGTGTGGGGGTTATACATATATTCTTTCATGCTTTTACTTGTTTCACTCATTTGACAGCGGCCATGCTGGAGCAACGCCTTGAAGGGTATTAGTCGAAGAAATCAACCACAGGACATACTTTTTAAAAAAACCCAAGTACTTATTCTATCAGTGTCTCTTGCCGAACTGCTAAGTTACAGGATGTCGTCACACCAACAACGGTTGTCAAGAGGTAATGGGAGGACAAACATGGACAGGCCCGCACGCACACATGCTTATATACATACATATATATATATATATATATATATATATATACAATGTATATATTATACATATTATATATATACATATATAATGGGCTCCTTCAGTTTCCGTCTACCAAATCCACTCACAAGGTCTGGTTGGTGCGAGGCTATAGCAGAAATGTAACCAAGGTGTCACGCAGTGGGACTGAACCCAGAATGATGTGGTTGAGAAGAAAGCTTCTTAACACACCCACATATATGTATGTATGTATGTATGGATTGCGATTAGCCTTTTATTACTGTATGGGGCTGCTTGATGGTGTTAACAAGATTTTCCGGACATTCATAAATCGCTATCTCTACCAACACCCACCAAGATGTGCTAATAGATCGAGAGAACCCGAATTAGTGCCAGTTACAAGGAACGTCTGAAGTACTTCGAGGCCTTTACCCATCCCGGCAGCGCAGTGACTTGTACTAACACTTCTCACCTCAAATTTTAGAGGCAAATACAGTTTGCCACAAATGCTTCTGGTTCTCTGGTGAATCGTCTATGGACGTATTATGACATCATCTGCAGCATGAAGATAAATGTACCACAGTGCTCCCTTGTCTCCTATTCTCCATGGAATACATAGCGCTCTACCACAGGAACATCAAGAGTCTGCCACGAGTCCACCTTTGTCACCAGTGCTCCATCTCGCATATAAGATGGTGGACATACTTTTATAACAAAGGTTTACATCTTTATCCATCGTCGCTAACGATCCACAGCTATTGATTTATTTACGTAACTATTTGTATACAACGTCTTGTCAAAAGTTTCCTGGTCTAGTTCTGTAGAGCACCTACTGAATACCGCATACCGTTGCGTGCGCAGTGAGAGCTAGCAGTGACCTTCATGAGACAATGTACCGAGTGACATCGCTGTGCTTACTTCGCAAGTTTTGAAATTTGTTTTTTTCTGATCAAGTGTTTGCTGTAGTCTGAGATTTTGTCATAGGCAGGAAGAAAGTGTCAACGTGAAATTTTGCGTTAAACTTCGGAAGTCTGCTACAGTAATATTGAGCATGCTTCGGTAAGTTTACGGCTACGAAGCAGTAGGTCGGTCATACGTAATTTTTTGAAACATCACCCCGGAAATGTGGTATTGTGCAGCGAGAAAGTCGTCTTCCAAGTCCAGGCCGTCAATCGAGAGTTCTACTGCAACGTTTGAAGCGCTTGAAAGAGTACTTTCGGTGAAAGCGACTGGATCTGTGGAGCGCGATGAATTCGATTCATCACATCGACAATGCACCTTGTCAACGAGCTCTCATCACTCGTATGTTTCTCCTCCAAAACAACATGGTATCGTCCTGCACCCGGCCGATTCACCGGATTTAGCACTTGCTGACTTCCATCCCATCTCCAAGATGAAAATGCAGCTCAACGCCTGCCGTTTTAACACCGTTGTCGAAATCCACAGCGAATCGCAGAAGGTCTTCCAATCACATACGCAAAACGACTTCCAGGCCGGTTTCCAAAACTGACAGGAAAGCTGGGACCGGTGTATTGTTGCGCAACATGTCTAGTTTCAAAGGAAATAGATGTTAAAACTTAGGTTAATAAGTTATTTTATATGAAACGTAACTACTCTAAGGACTGTTTGATATCACCTTCAATTTATTTATACCATTACACACAGACGGAGGCGCGCACACAGCACACACATACATACATACAGGCATTCGCACGCATGCATATATATATGTGTGTATATGTATGTATATATATATATATATATATATATATAAGTATGTATGATTTCTCTTCATCATTTTGGAAGGAAGCTTTCGGCGCTCAAACAGATAAGTTCGAATATACGAAGAGTATATTTGGTATAGAGCAAATGACTAGGGTAAAGTTGGGTGTTTGCAGAGAATCACTCGACCCGAATACTGGGCTATCAAGACTGTCGAGATCCAAAACCGAAGCCGGAATATTTTACATATATACATGGAATATATACACATACATACACACATGCGTGTATATCCATCCATCCATACATGCATACATACATACATACATACATACAAGAGTAGTAAGAGGTCATATGGACCAGTAAAAAGACCAGTAGCCGATCGTTGAGAGAAGGTCGAGAGTCAAAGAGTCGAGAGTCGAACGTTCTAGTCAGTGTCGTGTGGAGATATCAGTAACATAGAAGTTAGTGTATTACTATTGCGGTACGAAGAGATACAACAGTACCTGATAACTAGTAACTATTGTGGCTATTAGCGTAAAACAGCAACTACATTACAACGGCAATTACACATCATACCAGTAGGAGGAACCCACTTTAGAACACATACATGCACAAAGGTGGGTTGAAAAGTTCATAGATTGATTATGAAAATGATACTGGAGCTTTTAAATCTTTCATGCAACAATGTCAACTCATTTCAATCATAACTGTATTGTTTTGTTCCCGGTAAACTGAAATCTTACATAAAAAGTAATATCTAGAGGCTTATCTTGAAAATGGACTAAATTTGGCATCATGGTTTTATCAAGTTCCTGCCAACAATGGGTTTAGCCCCAACGATATTCATGCTGATACGTTTGCTACATTAGGGCATGATGCTACAGCTTTATCAACAGCGCAAAGGTAGACAAATAAATTTAGGCGGGGAAGGTAGAGTCTTAAAGATGACCTAAGGTCTTGACGTCCTGCAACTGCCATCGCTGAGTAAGGCATTTATCGTGTTCACCACATAAGTGACGGATGACAGGTAATTGACAATATATCAAATAACTAATGCTATTACCGTATCCTGTGAGAGAGTTGAGAATATTTTGCACTAACTTAGCATGACGAAGAATTCTCCACGTCTTCTAAACCCTGATCAAGAATACACCAGCCTTATCACATCACGGAAAAATTTCACAGTTTGTCAGGGAAAGCGATGTCCAGTTGACATCGTAGTAGCATGAGATGATTCTTTCTCCAAAATATTGTCTCAGCAACTGTACTGTCTCCCTTGCGGCATGAGCAGTTGCATCATCTTGCTGGAACCATACATCGGACCTATATTGAATGGCCGGGTGCAAAAAGTTCTCGATCATGGACCTGTACCACTCACCAGTCACAGCATTCTTATCATCGTCTTGAAAGAAATATGGCTCGATTATCTCATCCATCGTAAATGCACAGCTTACTGTATATTTTATGGGATACAATTCTCTTTGGTACTCTCTGGGCTTGAATAACCTGATTTTGATAAAACAATTTCACCACTTAGGTGTGTTGCCACGTTTTTCCAAAATTAATTTGCAAGACCAAGTCCAGAAATTTCCCGAAAAGTAAAAGCGGTCAAAAATGAAAGAATTAACAAAGAATGCAATCACTCAGTGACTTTTGGGTAACATTGTATTAGGGCGTCTTTCAGTTTCCGTCTACCAAATCCGTTCACAATGATTTATTCGCGCCGGGGTTAGAGTAGAATAAACCTACGCAGTGAGACTAACTCAGAAGTATGTGGTTTAGAAAAAAGCATCTTACGTGTGTGAAAATCTTATGACATCATTATATAACAATGAATTAACCAAAACGCAGTGGCACGTGCACAGTACCTGATCTTCATAACGTAAAAAAACATTTATTGAAAACTTGTAACATGAGATTGGTGATATATCAGTTAAAAAATAAATCTGAAAAAGAATGAATTCAATATTCTTTAAATTCTTAATATTTCTTCATCATTATAATGCTCATTGTAAATAAAACGCATAAAATATACTTCGCTGAAATTATTCATTTTCCATTAATTAGGCTTTTCAAATATGTTTTGTTTTTATTTTTCGGATAAGAAATGAAATAAATAAATAATTTAATTATAGTTTATAATTATGATTTCTCATTAGATTATTCTGTAAACATCTGATTCTCTACCGAATGAGTTATGTGGGCTGCTTAGACATAAATACTATGAAAGAGTTGGTGACATGGTTTTCTGCGTCTCATTACATACGCATATGTGGGTGTGTATATTTATATGCACACCTACACATGTCACATGTGGAAAATTATACCATTTTTACTATTAAGAATATATAAGTTTGTATATATATATATATATATATATATGTTGTTGTACTTGGGGATGGTCATATTGCCAGTTTAGCCAATAAAAACACACGCACTGTATATTTGGTGTTAATTTGCTTCAGCTTTATATTACATTAATCTTAATCTTATTTCGGCCAGAGTTCTTTCGTCACACTTCTGTGACCTCATCAGTGGTCCTTTGTTTCCTTCCTTCTTATGTGTGTCTCACCTTGCTAAATATCAGCCATTTTGTATTCTGTATTCCTATTGTATGTGTCTTTCAATGTGTCTGTGTCTTTTGTAAGTGCATGTGTGTATGGGGAGTGTCTGTATCACCTATATACTCTGTTAATACGTGTTCGTTTGTATTTGTTTTATTTATTTATTTGTTCATGTGTGTGTGTGTGTTTTTTTGTGTGTTTTGTGGGTTTTTTTGTTTTTTTTTGTGTGTCTAATTAAATTTTGTTAACGTATGTAGTATTTAATTCCATTTGTTTATCTATGTATTGTATTATACTGTGTTCATATTATTATTGGTTTATGGGTAACATGTCACATGTGGTTTGTGGTTTGTTAGTGGTGTGTGTTAGTGTTCCATTCTAGTTTCCTATTCAGGCTAGGTTTCTCTTCTATTATGTGTGTAGCTTCAGTAATTTGTCTAAGTGCTGCATCACTGCGATGTGTAGATAAGATTTTAATTTCTATGTTGTTGATTGAGCCTCTATGTTCTTGCTCAGCGTGCTGGTACAGAACTGATGAGTTCTTCCCTTCCTTAAGTTCCCTCCAATGTTCGTTTGCCCGCTCCCCTATGCTCCTTGCTGTTTCGCCTACATATGTCATTGTCTTATTTCTTCATCGTCCCTCTGTACATCTTATACTATAGACCACATTTCTGGTTTTGCAGTTCGTTTGTGGGCTAAATCTACATACGATACAGTTCCTATCAGTGCAGGGGGTTCTACTGAAAGGGTATGTTCTACTGATAAGGGATTTAATAGGGTTGCCTGGCCTTTCAACAACCTTAATTCTTAGCTTAAGTTTGTCTAGGGCCCTTCTAAAGCGGTACGCCAGTTCGACTCTAGGGGTGGTGTCGACGAACATGACGCTCTGGTACTTGTGGCTTTCGTACCATGAGCTTGCCTTCCCTATTTTCTTCTTTGTCCTTTCTATGGTGTTCCATGATTTGCTCCTATAGAACTCTGGCTAGAAACTAAGAACAATAAAACCAGAATCCTCCATTCACACTATACAAAACCTATGGCCTCCAAATACCTGATCCACCGGAACTCGGCTATTGCGGACAATGCCAAGTTCAACATATTGATGGCAGACCTCGTCAGAGTAATGCGAAATGTCTCCTGCATGTGCGACCCTACAGAATTAAAGAGACATATACAACATTTCATCCATCGCATGCAGTTCTCAGGTTACAGCCATAAAGAAAGGATCAGGGTATACAAAGGAGCTATGAAGAAGTTTGAAACAATCAAACGCAACGATAGGAATGGGAGTCGCCCACTCTATAGGAGCAAATCATGGAACACCATAGAAAGGACTAAGAAGAAAATAGGGAAGGCAAGCTCATGGTACGATAGCCACAAGTACCAGAGCGTCATGTTCGTCGACACCACCCCTAGAGGCGAACTGGCGTACCGCTTTAGAAGTGCCCTAGACAAACTTAAGCTAAGAATTAAGGTTGTTGAAAGGCCAGGCAACCCTATTAAATCCCTTATCAGTAGAACATACCCTTTCAGTAGAACCCCCTGCACTGATAGGAACTGTATCGTATGTAGATTTAGCCCACAAACGAACTGCAAAACCAGAAATGTGGTCTATAGTATAAGATGTACAGAGGGACGATGAAGAAATAAGACAATGACATATGTAGGCGAAACAGCAAGGAGCATAGGGGAGCGGGCAAACGAACATTGGAGGGAACTTAAGGAAGGGAAGAACTCATCAGTTCTGTACCAGCACGCTGAGCAAGAACATAGAGGCTCAATCAACAACATAGAAATTAAAATCTTATCTACACATCGCAGTGATGCAGCACTTAGACAAATTACTGAAGCTACACACATAATAGAAGAGAAACCTAGCCTGAATAGGAAACTAGAATGGAACACTAACACACACCACTAACAAACCACAAACCACATGTGACATGTTACCCATAAACCAATAATAATATGAACACAGTATAATACAATACATAGATAAACAAATGGAATTAAATACTACATACGTTAACAAAATTTAATTAGACACACAAAAAAAAACAAAAAAACCCACAAAACACACAAAAAAACACACACACACACATGAACAAATAAATAAATAAAACAAATACAAACGAACACGTATTAACAGAGTATATAGGTGATACAGACACTCCCCATACACACATGCACTTACAAAAGACACAGACACATTGAAAGACACATACAATAGGAATACAGAATACAAAATGGCTGATATTTAGCAAGGTGAGACACACATAAGAAGGAAGGAAACAAAGGACCACTGATGAGGTCACAGAAGTGTGACGAAAGAACTCTGGCCGAAATAAGATTAAGATTAATGTAATATAAAGCTGAAGCAAATTAACACCAAATATACAGTGCGTGTGTTTTTATTGGCTAAACTGGCAATATGACCATCCCCAAGTACAACAACATCTGTTTCAACACACGATTTCGCATCAAAAATCTTGCAAAAGAAATATATATATATATATATATGTATATATATATATATATACATACATACATACATACATATATGTAACTTCAATAAATGAGAGCTTACCTTGTCGCAAGGAGGTACGCGTCAACACGGAAGATTGGATCAGAAACTTTACATTCTGATCGAATCTTCCGTGTGTTAACAAGTACTTCTTTGCGACGAAGTACACATACACAAAAACACACACACACACACACACACACACACACACACGCACACACACACACACACACACACACCCACATATATATATATATATATATATATATATATATATATATATATATAAGAGAGAAGGACAACAAAACCAAGGTAGGGTGAGTATCTCAGGTCATTTAAAGTATTTAATTAGAGTAAGGTGAATTATTCATCAATGTCTTACAGCTGTTTCTGAGCTATCCTAGGTGATGGGTCAGATTCTCCATACACTGGGTATTCCGTCATCAGAGACAAGGTGAGTGTGTCGGAACACACACACACACACACAGACACGCACACACACATATATATATATATATATAAAATATATAGTTTTAGGGAAAATAACCAATTTTCAAGAACTCATCGATGAAAAAAAATCCACTATCACATATAGAAAAATTAATAATTAAAAGCACAATAAATGAGTATAATATAAAGTAAAGTAAATATCATAAGATGAATATAATAAAAAGATTACACGTGTTTCATAACCAATTTTCAAATAGAAAAGAAATTATATATACAATTATATATATAAGAACACAAATTGAATCTGTCTGGAGCCAACGCTGACCCGGATCTACGGCTTATATTGAACTTGGTACGTATATACATACCTGCATTATACTACAAACACATCATTCCTCATGGATCTTTTTCCTCAGTGAAGTCAATGTTCTAATACTTGACGTGCGTGTGTATGTATGTGTGTGAGAGTGAGTGTGCGTGTGCATGTGTCGATGTGTTAGTGTGTTTGTGGGTGTGTGTATATATGCCTTTAATCTAATTCATTGTCTTGAAAGTATTCACGCTGGATTTCCTATCTAACGATAAGCTTGCTATCTGCTCTTGATAGTCACTGGGGCCTGAAATACGTACAGAAACACGTTCTGGGTACTGCCCTTCTTCCTCTAAAACGTAGGAAACAAAAACACCGCACCGGTTCAGTAGGGTTGGCAGAGATCCGGCTACTATTCCGCACATAAGATTTGAAATTCAAAATTCTTGACAGGTCCCTGTAGTTTTAATACTGAACAAAACTTTTCCCTCACAATGGTAAAATAAGAATGAAAAATTGATATGGAATTAATTAGTAAAATGTTAAATGATGTTTATTTAATTAATTAATTGAAAATGAGGTGTTTATAATCAGATATTCGTATCAACGATTCTGATAAAGAAAACACATTTATTGCATTAGCATTCTTATCAATCACGTTTGTGTCTATGAGAGTTAAAATGTAAAGATATGAGTAATATCAGAATAGTTGTGTGAATGAAATAATGAAGGTTTCTCGTTTAAAAATATAACAATTGAGATGTATTGAGATTTGGAAACTCAAGCAACGAATCCTTTTCCTTACGACATTCATTTTGCTGTCTTGAAGACGGAAAAGTTAGATATTTCAGTCTCAAATATAAATAAAAAGAAAGATAATCTTTGTTTGCAACAGCTGTTGTCCTACAAAGTAGAAATTAATCCGTAGATATGTAACGTACAGTAAGTAGATCAGCTCATCATAAATGTGAAATGTCATTGATATGAAAGTAAGCAAAACGTAAAAAAATATGACATATCTAGTTGATTATAGTTTATATGAAACATTATTCGAAGATAGTTAATAACTTACT
This sequence comes from Octopus bimaculoides, assembly GCF_046866305.1. Taxonomy (NCBI): domain Eukaryota; kingdom Metazoa; phylum Mollusca; class Cephalopoda; order Octopoda; family Octopodidae; genus Octopus; species Octopus bimaculoides. The sequence goes on along the minus strand of NC_142930.1, from coordinate 160,734,058 downwards.
GCAGGCATTTTGCAATTTCAAAAATTACACATAGGAATAGAGCATTGTTTCGTATACGCAGCAATGATGATAGAGAACACTGACTTCGTTGTTTATGTTATCATATGAAGATCATTCCTATCCGTTTCAATATATACCTACTCACATTTAAATGAACTACTTTATAACTCTCTAAAGAAAATCATGTTTATACGTAGAGAAGTACAAGTCATACAAATATCATACACACAAGCACACCTACACTGTGTAACTTAAGAAGCCCGCCTCTTTCATGGATATAGAGGGATATGAACAATGGTCTGTGTACTGTGCTGAATACATAGAGTGTTCGTAGGGTACGTTGATTTTTGTTTATTCTTTATGTGTCTTGACTATACGTGTACTGATGAATAAAAGGTGCTGTTTACTGCATAGTTCGCTGCATTGATTATGAAACTATTGGTTTATCGTTAAGTTACAATTTTTTAGGTTACCTTTGAAAGTTGCATTCCCTCGCAATCGGTAAATATGTGCTTATTTTGGTAGTTTTGACTTATGGAGTCCCTCATGGCGTGAGGCATTATTGTATAGTAATGCCCTTATATAAATTAAATTATATATATTTATGGAAAAAAATGATGGGTTTTTTTTCCTTATGAGGTTTTTTTACGCTAACAACTTGATAAATTCTTATAAAGTGTTTATCCTAATATTATATATATATATATATATATATATATATATATATATATATACACACACACACACACACACATAGATAGATAGAGAGAGAGTATATATGTTGAAAATCTACATGGTCATGTCTCATATTCGTGTAAGATACGGACAACCAGTCCCTATATATATACCACCTTCCTAAATGTAGAAAAGGAGACCGTATTCTAACAAACTTACATTTAGCGGCCATCTTGTGTTTAACAACCTATCTAAAATAATCAGATATATAAAAAGGAAACCTATTGTAATCTTCAAAAATAAGTTGGACTTAAGCCTACGCAGACCACTGGACTAGCCAACTTCGAATGCTTACATTCGGTTAAGATCAGCTACTACAAAGACAGTTATAGAGACACCTTCAACCATAGAAATCCAACAAAGCTGCATGCAATGTAGCAGAGGAGCGACAATATGGCCGCGGTCCAAATACATAAATTGGTAAAAGAATAAAAGACTAAAAGGACTTTGTACCTTGACAGCTATTGTTGATTAAAGTGATACTGTATTTTGAAAGCCAATTAATTGTGATCTTCTGAAGACTGTTGTGGTACTATCCGTAGCTAATATGGGATATTACTAGAGAATATAAAAGCAAAGTATGAAATGGTATTATTAAACCGAGAAAGAGAGAGAGAGAGAGACGTTAAGAATCTGACATAACAGCTTTAATATTGCATGCAATAGAACCACCCACCTTATCAATATTGTATTAAATATCACAAATGCAATAAGCTTCAGTATATTAATGTTTTGTTAATCAGATCTGAATAACCAAACTACAGTGTGTTATTACTCCATAGTGTTTCTTTTCAAAAATGTCCGTTTGATGTTTTGGCACATATTGAAGCATATACAAACTTGATTAAATCATGACTTCCTGATTAACAAGTTATGTATGTATACGGAATCACATCCAAATGTTTAATAAACGGACAACAGATACAGCGCAAGCGTTCAGGTCACGAATCATGGCATAAAACTCTCTGCGAATTGTGATAACACAATTTTCAGTCTCTCAATCTCTCTCCTAGTCTTAAAAAATTCCATTTTATTCCCAGTAGGAGGAGGAAAAGAGGAGGAATAGCGGAGGGAGAGGAGAGGAGGAGGAGAGGAGGAGGAGGAGAAGAGGGGGGACGAGAAGAGGAGGAAAGGGGTGGAGAAGGGGAGGAGAAGGGAGGAAAAGGGGAGAAGTGGAGAAGAAGAGGAGAAGAAGTGAAGAAGAGGAGAAGAAGTGGAGAAGAGGAGGAAAAGGGGAGGAGAAGAGGAGGAAAAGGGGAAGAGAAGAGGAGGAAAAGGGGAGGAGAAGAGGATGAGGGAGATGGGAGGGGATGGGAGGGAGAGTGGAGGGGAGGGGAGGGAGAGGAGAAGGGAGAGGAGAAGGGAGGGAGAGGAGAAGGGAGGGAGAGGAGAAGGGAGGGAGAGGAGAAGGGAGGGAGAGGAGAAGGGAGGGAGAGGAGAAGGGAGGGAGAGGAGAAGGGAGGGAGAGGAGAAGGGAGGGAGAGGAGAAGGGAGGGAGAGAAGGGAGGGAGAGAAGTGGGATGAGGGGGAAAAGTGGAGGAGGAAAAGGAGAGGAGGAGGAGGAAAAGGAGAGGAGGAGGAGCAAAAGGGGAGGAGGAGGAAAAGGGGAGGAGGAGGAGGACAAGGGGAGGAGGAGGAGGACAAGGGGAGGATGAGGAGGAAAAGGGGAGGAGGAGGAGAACAAGGGGAGGATGAGGAGGAAAAGGGGAGGATGAGGAGGAAAAGGGGAGGAGGAGGAGGAAAAGGGGAGGAGGAGGAGGAAAAGGGGAGGAGGAGGAGGAAAAGGGGAGGAGGAGGAGGAAAAGGGGAGGAGGAGGAGGAAAAGGGGAGGAGGAGGAGGAGGAGGAGGAAAAGGGGAGGAGGAGGAGGAGGAGGAGGAAAAGGGGAGGAGGAGGAGGAAAAGGGGAGGAGGAGGAGGAAAAGGGGAGGAGGAGGAGGAAAAGGGGAGGAGGAGGAGGAGGAGGAAAAGGGGAGGAGGAGGAGGAAAAGGGGAGGAGGAAAAGGGGAGGAGGACGAAGAAGCGTGGGAGGAGGAGGAGGTAGTGGAGGAGGAGTAGGTAGTGGAGGAGGAGTAGGTAGTGGAGGAGGAGTAGGTAGTGGAGGAGGAGTAGGTAGTGGAGGAGGAGTAGGTAGTGGAGGAGGACCAGAAGAAAGTGGAAGAATTAGAAGAGGTGAAAGAGGAGGAGGGATGGAAAGTGCAAAAATAATAAAGCTTTCTGATTTAAGCACAAAATCAGCAATTCTTAGAGTTGGGGTTAAGTCAATGAGATTGGTCTAATATTTCACTGGTGCTTTATTCTATTCATTTTGCAGACTTAAATGCTAAACTGAACTCGATCCCATTTGAACACAGATGCAAAGTTCAGACAGTGTCATGTGACAACTTGCTGGAGCTACTTGCTGGAGCCTAGCAGCGGGAAGTTTAGACAGTGTCATGTGACAACTTGCTGGTGCTGCCTACTGGACCCTAGCAGCGGGAAATTTAGACAGTGACACGTGACAACTAGCTGGGGCAGCCTGCTGGAGCCTAGCAGCAGATATAAAAAGGGGAACTTGACACGACGATTAGTCGGACGCTGACACTCGTTGATGCTGCATCGAAGAGGCCAGGGAATAGAAGAAAGAAGACATGCACCCAACACCAGAGCTGAAGACACCTCCGAAAGGAGGGGCCCCGCCACGTCAAAACGGTAGAGGAGTAGGGGCCGAAACCGGACGTGGTTCCTCTTGATGATGTCTTCAGCTAACTGGATCCTATAAAGGAGCTGTTGTGGTAGCAGACCACGAAACATGGTTGAAATTCCTCCTTCCGGAACAAATACTGAAAAGCATTTTTAAATCACTCTAACAATTTTATGAAACAACAATAATAATAATAATAATAATGATAATTATTATTATTATTATTACTATTATTGAGTGAATGAGCAGTGCATGCCATCAAGACCAGGCACATGCATCACAACCGTATGTACGCAACATGGTGATCTGATATCAACAGTAACAGCGCATGACCTTGCAAGTGGGGCCCAGTTAGAATTTTCTTTAGGTCGAGGGGCCCATCCTGCTCGAAAGGTTCCTGAATAAGGGTACTTTACGGATGTTGAACAAAACACCCATGTTTCGAGAGTTGAATTATCCAAACCCCAAAGAATTCCTCTCACTATTTCTACTCGGGATCAGAGATGCTCATATTTTCAGCCACTAAAGGACATGCTCAACTTGTTAAGGTCTAACAACTGAGAAGAATTGGTATTGAAGAGAATATTTGCTGTAGCCCATCTTTTATACCGAGACAAAACAATGTACATGATAATACTTCCAATCATTTAAGATGAGAAGCCAGAATAGTCACTACCTGGTATTATTATTATTATTATTATTATTATTATTATTATTATTATTATTATCATTATTATTTTATTTATTTATTTTCTTGATTGACATGAGCATACCCTGCAACCATAATATTTCAACAAAAGAATTTTATAAGCTCAGAAAATACAAAGATTTACTAATCGAAATCCAAAAAATGTGGCATTTCAAGACGGTTAAAATACCAGTGGTTGCCCTGGAAATGACCAAAAAGGGAACTGAAAATTAATTATGCATCATCCCTGTATTACCATCCATGCAAGAAGTGAAAAAAGATAGTTTCAATTGGTACGTCACATGTACTGAGAAGTGCATTGTCACTGTAAATTTTCTTTCTTTTTCCCCTTTATTTTCTTTGTTTACTTTTTTTTATTTTTTTATGTTTTCCTTTCTCTTTCTGTCTTTCTTCCCCTTTTTCTCTATCCCATCACTTTGTAAATGAACAATACTGCGTGTTTAATTTAATAGCCTACCAATGTATAGAGTGAGTTTGTTTGCCCTAGGTGTCAGGAAGAAACTCAGCAAGAAAAGGAAGCAGAAGTGAAAGATGATAATGATAATAATAATAACAGCAGCAGCAGCAACAGCAACAACAATAACAATAATAATAATAGCAGTAAAAACATTGTCAACATGAAAATACATGGTCCTCTTAAAACACTTTCAAAAGTGAAGTATTGTACTTTTAACGGAATCTACTCTCTTTTCTTTACATTTATCAGTGTTAATCATAAATAACATCCATCGTAAAACGTCTACTTGATTGTTACTTGCCGCCTCTGGCTGAGACGTGAAGTAGGTCGTGTTAAATAAAAACAAAAGGTATGTACAACATCAATTTTAACAATAATAATAACAATAATAATCATTATAATAACTATACTACTACTACTAATAATAATAATAATGATAATAATAATGATAATAGCAAAAACAACAAAAATATCCATTCTCCCGGCATAGCAGCCAGTGAAGTTTCTGGGCTACCTTGTCGTGTCTATGCTTGTGCGTGCACTTTCTGCGCAAGACTTTCACAAGCACTAACAATGTGATTCAATCTTTCGACCCTCTTCCTATAGGGCTTTCCTATAAGGTGTTACCCACCCCTGATTGGAACTCTCCCGTATGACATGTACGCATGCTCAGTGACTTGCTTTAACAGTTGCAATCAGCTGAATGCACATTGCCAGTGACATTTGACATAATTAACCACACTCTGTGGTCAGGATTCTTTTTTGGGTTTGATGTCGGTATCGAAGGGATTACCAGACACCGGACAATACAGTGAGAACAGCTTTCACTCACATCGTGGTATTCGATGCCGTGTACGTGTCTGTCGTGGTAAAATATGCCACTCCTTAACTGTTGCTTTGCTTTCATCCGTAGCACGAGGTAATTATGTCATATCTGTGAATTCGGCAACTTACAAATATCTTTAGATCAGGCAATACTTCACCGAGAGGAGATATAAGCTTCTGCTTATTCCTGTCTGAAGTATCGTCCGATACTTCAGACTTATCGTCCGATGAATTTACTTTGTTGACATTCTTCATCGACAGAATTTTTATTCCTTTCAACCTTTCAGTCAAGTCCGCCTTTCCTCCAGTAACATACTGTCCATATAATCTTAAATATTTCTTTAACTCAGGCACAGTAAGTACTTCGATAGCTGAATCATCAAGCTGCTTTATATCCATGATAAGACGTAAAACAATAACAATGGCGTGGGTAGCCTCCGGAAGTTTAATTATCTACATGGAGCGCCGCCTAGCCAAGGGAGATAACCTATTTATAGGAAAGCCCTATACATTCTGCAGAGGTTCGTTGTACTTGTGTTGTGTATATCCCTTTTCAATTAGTTGGTGTTCAATGCCTGATCTTGGGAAGCGATAATTCACCTTCACTTTTCACTTCTAGGTCATCTTTGCTGTGTCACCTCCATCATGCTTCTAGGTCCTTAAGTTGTTAGTTTCACTATGGAAATGACCATGTAATTCCATCCGGAATATGATTTCTTCTCTCTCGTTGGCTATTCGTGATCGGAATTCCTTCTCACACTCAAGTCCATTTTTGTAGCAGGCCCTGTTTCCTGTTTACTAGACATTCTGCCATGCTTCTTCATACTATTATCGTTATTATTATATGAAAACACACCTTTTTTTACTGGGTACGCTGGAAAGTGTCAGCTATACACAGACAGCAGACTAAGGTGACACATGTTTACTAGTCATGCTCCAAGAACCCTGCGAAGAATTCTTGCAGTTCCAAGCAATTCTGATTTTTGTAGGTGTTCTACCTTCACACTTGCACCAAACTTTTTCACCCATGATGGTAGATGAGTGCTGATACTTCCAAGTCCACCAATTACTATTGGTATCACGTCTACTCTCTTCATTGACCACAACCTTCGTATTTCCCACGTCAAATCGTCATAGTTGTTTATTTTGTCTTCATCCACATTGATGTTGTCGATTATCACACATGTTTTATCATTTGTCTTTCACCACAACAATTCAGTATTATTATTATTATTATTATTATTATTACCATTATTATTACTATTATTATTATTATTATTATTATTACCATTATTATTACTATAACTATTACTATAATAATTATTATTATTATTACCATTATTATTACTATAACTATTACTATAATTATTATTATTATTATTATTACCATTATTATTACTATAATTATTACTATAATTATTATTATTATTATTATTATTCAGTGAGAAAGCAGCACATACCATCGAAGTGACATTGGGTTCCACGTATACGAAGCCCAATATACCCGTCATATCTACCCGTCTGATAAGAGTACACCAAGCCAGTGCACCACAAACATGTGTGTTGCATGGTGATCTCATATCAAGATAAACAGTGCATGACCTCAAAAGGTCCCTGAACCATGCTTGATTAAAGATGATGAATAACACATCTATGTTTCCAGAGGTGAATTATTCACACCTCAAAGAAATTTTCTCAACATATGGCTATAATGCTCCCCCACTACTCCATCCCACTCAATAGGTCCCTGAATACGGTTTGTTTTAAGGATGATGAACGAAACCCCCATGCTTTGTCTCAACACACGACTATGACGCTGCTCCGCTACACCTGCTCGTGATCAGAGATGCACATATCTTCAGCCACTAATTGACGGGCTCAGCTGATTAAGTTCAAACGACTGACAAGCAAATCTGTGGTGCTGAGCAGAATATTTACTGTAGCTCATTTTTTTTCTACGCAAACGAAACAAAGTACATGATAATACTTCTAAGCAATTACGATCAAAAGCCACGAGAGCCACCTCCCTGGTACTTCATCAAGGCATGTATTATTATTAGTATTATTATTATCATTATATCTGTTGGAAAGCAAGCTGGTAGACTCGTTAGTACACAGGTCGCAATGCTTAGCGATATTTCGTTCGTCTTCACGTTCTGAGTTCAAATTCCACCGAGATCGACTTTGCCTTTCATCATTTCGTCGTCAATAACACAAGTACCAGTTGAATAATGGGGTCTATGTAATCTACTATCCCCTCCTCCAAAGTTTCAGTCAGGCCTTGTGTCTATAGCAGAAAGAATTATCATAACTGTCATTTACTGTTAATCTGCATGTTTGTCACAGTCACTTGCCGAATCACACCCAGCGTCCTTGGGCGAGTGAAGGATGAGATATGTTACAGTATGATAGAAAGCTTGGGGAGGGGAAATGGCAGGGGAAGGAACCAAATATTTTCACGTAATACAATATGAATTGATAGGCTTTTCTAAGGATACGGGCAGTGTTTGTCAACACAATCTTTGGGATTTCTATCAGACATGGTTCTCCTGGGATGTTATCTCGAGTTTCTGGCATCCCTTTTTTTTTATCAAACTTAGGGCATGTTTGGTGGCAGTGGGTTCAGGTTCTTCATCCAATTCAGTATTAATGCCAGGTACCCTTGTAAATTTGCAAGCATTCTTGACCATAGATTGTGATTTTGTGCTGCTTTCGTGTTTGCACACAAGCCACGGCATCCACTCCGCTGTACTAGATAAGTACCTCTGTGGAGGTCTTATAGCACAGTTCTACCTGCATCATTCCTCTTCCCCATTATTTCTAGGTGTACAGGTGACCAACGTCTGCTTTTGGGTGATGCACGTTCTTCGTTGTTAGTAGTTTTCTTGTTTCCCTGTCCAGGTATTCAAGCTCAGCAGAATTCCATTTAATCATGTTCAGTTTTTTGTATGAATCATATTCTCCTGTAGTTCTCCTTATATTTTCTTTCATGTTGTATACCATCTCCTTCATTTATCCCCAGATATTCATACCTTTCTTGTAGGTTAAGCTACTATATGGTAGCGTCGGTATCTAATTTAATGAAAATTGTTTGTCTAAGCTTTCCTCTTACAAAAGTTACTTTAGTACACTTATCGAAGCCAAAATCCATGCCGATTTCATTTCTGAACTCTTTAACAGTTCTTAGAACCCCTACAAGCTCTATTATTATTAATATTATTATTGAAAGTCGAGTTATCCTGCCTGCAAGATTAGTTTAGAATAGCGCCACCTGAAGCAACGAAAATATGTATAAAGAAATCACTCTTTTTTTTTAAACGATACTTTAAGAAAATGAATAACCCCATTCACGTCCGTTTCTGTTTAAACGATAGACTCTGCAATTCTCTACAGAGAGAGATTATGTAGGAACAGTTTGAATGCTGTACCTCGTCATATTCATTTCATCGTAGGAGACACTATATCATGCAGGTGATAAATCTATCGATGCATCGTACAAATATACACAGAGTGCACAGCACAATTAGTAAATGAGTTCAGGTGAAGACAAATTAAGAGAACATTAGAGGTATTAGCATAGCACACTCATAAATTAATTGCTTAATGAATAGCAATTGAATAGATTGACAAAATCCAAGAAGATACAGAACCGCTGTAATAGAAGTGTTGATATTATGGAGAGAAGGTGATAAACGAAAAGTCGTAACGTGATGTTCTTATAAAGACAACTAGTAAATGCTTACGAACGTATCGGAGATTGAGGCATCAATAATAGAAGCGGAGAAAAGCAGATAGTCCTGAGAGGACAAAAATGGTGAAAATGGTAGTGTCCGCAGGAACAAATTACGTTCCAACATGAAAACATTATGTATATTTAAGTACAATATAATATATAATGTATGTTATATATATATATATATATATATATATATATATATATACGTATATTTATGTATGGGTGTATGCATGCATACATATATTATATATGTATATATCATATATATATATATATATATATGTATATTTATGCATGTGTGTATGCTTGTATATATATATATATGTATATACACGCATATTTATGTATGTGTGTATGCATATATATATATATAATATACATATGTATATATCATATATATATATATATATATATATATATATATATATATAATATATATATATGCATACATATATATACCATATATATATATATGCATACATATATATATATCATATATATATATATATAATATATATATATATATACATATATAGCATATATATGTATATATGTACACACACCCTTATATATATTCATATATATATATATATATATATATATATATATATGTATATAAACATATACGTCTATCAAGAGTCGCATAAACAACTACAAACACACAAAAGCTCCCACGCGGTGCAAAACCACACACAACCTACATAAAAATGATGCGATAGAAGAAAGCACATTAAGAGACTAATTAATTTTAAATGGAGCTATAAATCACCCTGGTTAGATACGTCGTTGCAAAGAGAGAATCAATAGTCATATTGTGTTCATAAAATTGAGAATCGTCTTTGGAGAGACATATTTAGCATTGAATGACCATATTTCATAAATTTCTTCATTCACTAATCGTTGATGTGTTACCATTTCGTTCAACGTTATCATAAATTCGTAAATTATTTTTACTCATTAGCGCAGTATTTGCAATCATTTATTTATTTATTACACTTTTGATCTCAGAGGTAAAAAAAAAAAAAAATAATAATTTTAGCTATTAGTAATTCTGCTATTATTAATAATAACAAACACCTTGATGTTGACGATGATGATGGGAATAACAATAATAATAATAATAATGATAATAATAATAATAATAATAATAATGATAACAATGGTAATAACAATGATGATGATAATAATAATAACAACAACAATAGTAGTGGAGAATAATAACAGTAGTAATAATAGTAGTAGCAAGTGTGCAGTAGCAGCATCCATGACAGTAGTAGTAATAAAAGTAGTAGTAATAAAAGTAGTAGTAGTAATAATACTACTAGTAGTAGTCTTAGTAGTCTTAGTAGTAGTAATAGTGGTTATAATAGTGCATTTTATTGTTGTAAGAGTGCCAGTTATGACGTATTTATCCTTTCATATTTCCATTTGTAATGAGAAATACATTGATGCAAATAAAAATGACGATGCGAAGAACGAGGCGCATGGCTATGTCGATGATGATGACAGTGATGATGATGGTAGTGATGATAGTGATGATGATGATGATGATAGTGATGATGATGATGATGAAAGTGATGATGATGATGTTGACGACGATAATGATGATGATAGTGATGATGATGATGTTGACGACGATAATGATGATGATGATGAGGAGGAAGTATAATGATGATGATGATGATAGTGATGATGATGATGTTGACGACGATAATGATGATGATGAGGAGGAGGAAGTATAATGATGATCGTGATGACAATGACCACCACGACGACAATAGCAATGTCGATGAGGATGGTGAATATTTTGATTCTTTCGATGGCCGTCACTGATAAAGGTAAGGAAAATAGTAACACATGAAAATATTGATGATGATGTTCATGATGACAACGACGACGACCACAATGATGATGATGATGATGACGATTATGTATTCAAAATGCTGTAGCTGTAGAGTTTAGCATACATACATTTCCATTTAGTTTTAAACGCAACGCTGTGGCAAAATTCCCTTTGAAATAATACAACATATGTAATAATACATTATTTACATTCGACAGATATTTGCCTTCATCTTATCTGTTGTTTACACAACGTGTAGGCTGATATACCCTCCAGCCTTCATCAGGTGTCTCGGGGAAATTTCGAACCTGGGTTCTCCTTCCTAAGGTATTTTTCGATATTATTATTATTATTATTATTATTGTTCAGGTCACTGCTTGGAATCGAACTCGGAATCTTGTAAGTAGCCCGCACTCTAAGCCAGTAGGCCATATGCCCGGGCATATGGCGGAGTCGCTAAATGAGGAAAAGCTTTCAACAAGTTACTATTCGCTGTATAATCTATATGGCTAGCACAATGTTAGTCGGACGAGTTCTTCCTTCATTTCCAGGATAGGGCCTGGGTTTTGGAATTGTTAAGCTTTTTTCCTGCCAGCTTCAGCCACCACGTAGTGGCTTCCTAATTACCTTATTTGGTCCAATATGTCTAAGGAGAGAAACCATATTAAATCACAGAAAAAGGAATAACTGAGCATCGTCTATTAGTTGCAGGAAATTCCTGTACCAAATTGTTCGAGATTAATGGCGTTGAACAACTGAGTCTTTGTATGATTAATCGAGTGTTTCAATGCAGAAAATAATGCCTTTGGTTTTTCGCAATAGGTTATTGAAATACTGTCAGTATATATAAAACAAACAATATGAATCTTTCTATGTATGCAAGTATATACGCACGTATGTATATATATAAATATATATATATATATATATATATATATATATACCAGCAGATATAACCGGCGTATCTTCACCTATCTCTAGTGGTTTTGGAACGTAACACACGCGTTAGTGGAGGGATTATTGTATGTATGTATATATATATATATATATATATATATATATATATATATATATATATATACACACACATTCTTATGGATTTTATCCAATTTTATATTTAAGAGATGAGGAATTATGTAAATTATTTACATTAGTTTTGTCCGCGTATTTTTGGTTGTGAACACAACGTTTCAGCTGATATACCCTGATGAAGACTGGAGGGTATATCAGCCGAAATGTTGTGATAACAACAAACAAGATGAGGACATATATCCGTCAAATGTAAATAATTTTAATTTTAAATATATATAGCTACGTATTTGTGTTCTATGAACATATATATTTATAAAATCACATACAGGCACACACATATAGAGAGAGACATAGATAATATATACACGCACAGACATATATAATTTTATCCTTACATACATATAAATATATAAACGTTGCAGCGTGAGCTGATGTTTATTTCGTGTGTTGTCACAGCTTCTGGAAGTTTTTGTATGTTTATTTCTTTATTTCTCTTCCTTTCTTTATAATATATTTTCCGTCTTCAACCCCGTTGAAATTTTACAAAATATCTGATAACACCAGTTTTACTACCCCTGTAACCAAACACCATCATTCAAATTATTATCATCACCGCTATTATTTATAATGTTATTACTACTTGTCTCATTATGTAAAATTTTGTCATGTAATTTCATCTTCCCAACCATCTATACCCCTGCCAACAAACTTCGAGGTATCTTTTTTTTTATGGCAATTCACTTTTTTTCAGACATATATACATTATATTTTGTTATTGATGTAAAAGATATTATCTGTTTGGTCCGATATAAAATTGTAACTGTGTTTCGTGATTAAAATGTGTAATATCTTTCATCGGATGCCTTTACCGCATATAAAATACAGAAAAAGAACTACGAGATACTCAGCAAGACACAGGGAAAATAATGACAAAAGTAAGGACAAAAATAAAAAGGATGAAGATATATATAATCAATTCGATCAGCACTATCAACTTCACTATCATTTTAGCTTATATAGTCTATGCGTTGAAAGAATTGTATTGGTAGTTTAAGATCAGATTATATATATTTTCATGTAAACATGTTACCGATAAAGTAAAATAATCGCCGTTTGTGTAAATAAATAACAAATTTAAATGTAATTTATAACAGATTATAATTGAATAGAAACATAAAAGTATTACTTGAAACATTTTAAAACTCAATTTTTATTTACAATGTTATTTATGTTTTCAAAGGATATAACATGATATTAAAAAAAACTGGCCGGATATATAAGCTTGGATCTACGTATCTATACATCAAGAGTTCGAAGTGTAATGCCGCTGTTTTGACTTCCTTACTAAAAGACCTAGATATATGTTGCATCAGATTACCAAACTATAGGTCCAGGCAATAATGGAGCATTTATGATGTAACTAGATGAAGTAGAAGATGGAGTCGAATCTCCATCAAAATATAGTTTAAAAGACCCAGAACATTTTGGAAGCTGGTAATCCTTACATCGATTAGAATACCTCTTGTTAGTTGTCTGTAGCATATGCGAGAGGCCGCGAAGAACCGATGCACAATGGTTTGAAACGATCACAGAGATTAATAATGAATCTGGTGAAGTCGATTTCCTTTCCGTTTTTCCAATATGCGATAAACCCTACGGACACGAAAGAATTACTGGCGTAAATCCAGTGGCATTTAAATCCATACTTTTTATGATATAAGGTAGCTGCATACAGTGAATGAGTTTTATACATAATACACAAATATATACGATACGTATGTGTGTATATGTATCAATTGATACGTATATGTATACGTGCATGTGTATATATGCTTTTGTGCGTGTGTGTGTGTAGGCGAATGTGCAGCGGTGTGGTAAGATTTCTTCCCAACCATAAGGTGCAGCCCCACTGCGTAGCAACTTAAGTATCTTCTACTATAGCCTCCGTCCGATCAAAGCTTTGTGAGGATTTGGTAGATGGAAACTGTAAAAAGCCTATCATATATATATATATATATATATTATAATAATAATATTATTAGGGACAAAATCCAAAATTACAGGTAAAGAACTCAATTAAAATCAATTTATAAAAAATTAAAAAACAATGATAATTTAGGTAAGATGTTTTTTGTATATAATATACATGTTATTATTATGGATGAAGGGATGATTATTGAATGGTTATTATTTTGATATTATGATATTTTTTAAATAATTTTTCTATCTTTATATAATAAGTATTTCATATTAATTCATTTGGTACTTATTGTTGGTTGAGATATATATCTAATTATTGTTCTACTTACGATCTGACGAGTAGCTATATTTTTGAATAGAACTTATTTTCGATAATTTCAATTGATTTTAATCGATTTAAATTTCTTTTCTATTTGAAAATTGGTTATGAAACACGTGTAATCTTTTTATTATATTTATCTTATGATATTTACTTTACTTTATATTATACTCATTTATTGTGCTTTTAATTATTAATTTTTCTATATGTGATAGTGGATTTTCATCGATGAGTTCTTGAAAATTGGTTATTTTCCCTAAAACTATATATATATATATATATATATATATATATATATATATATATATATATATATATATATGTGTGTGTGTGTGTGTGTGTGTGTGTGTGTGTGTGTGTGTGTGTGTGTGTGTGTGTGTGTGTGTCTTTGTTTGAGCCCCTAACATCGCTTGACAACCGATGCTAGGTTGCCGTAACAATAGCGGTTCGGGAATAGAGAACGATAGAATAAGTACTAAGCTTGCGACGAACTAATCTGACGGGCGTTACCACCAGATCCTTCTCCAGGACTGTCAGCTGAAGAGGTGGCTCACGACTGTCAAAGTGAATATGGAGCTCGATTCCGGTCCTCACGTTTTTGGCGTTCCCCGCTGGAACGGCAAATGGCTTCAACACGCTGCAGACTCAGATCGCTTTGACCCGTGACACGGTGAACTCAATAAAAGCCAGCTTAACACCTCCCTGGTGAATGCCATTTCTAGACAAGACAAGAATTACCTATATATAAGTGTATACGTAATAAATAAATATATGTATGTAGATATATGCGTGCGTACATTGAGATATGTACGTGCGTGTATGATATACGCAGTTTTAGACGCGTTTTGTCACTACACCGTAATTTCCCTTTGTTTATTTCCCTTTGTTTTTAACGGTCATTTTGCAAAGGAATTTTCATTGGCTGGATAACTGAAGAGATGTTGGGCTGGACCCCCCACCCTGGCATCCGAAACTCGGAGTTTTATCATGGCCACTGAATAAGTATTACATATTTTTACAGAGGTATATATATATGAATATATATATATGCATGCATGCATGTATACATGCATAGACTTTCCTACGTTTACTTTACTAATAATTGGCTCAGTCAGTGATCGTGTGTTTGGCGAAATTGAAGCAATTGCATATTAGATAAAAACTGCTAAATTCTTTATTACTTGAAATTTATTCCCAGATATGTCAATATCTTTCTTTAGCTGTAAGATCTGTGTGCTGACTCGTTTCTACTGCAGATGTTCGCTCGCAGTAAACATATCTTATATTTCCAACAAGAATATCACACCCATATGAGTGAAATTTTTACGTAACATGGATTTAACATTCGAATTTGGTACGAAAGTGCTTTTTAACGGGCTGATGTTATGACACAATGAATGCGTACTTGTTTACATACATAGCTACATGTACACACAGATATGTAATTTTGCATATACATAAATATCTATGTGTGTCTGTATATGTGTATGCATGTGTGTATATATTTACGTATGGATGGATGGATGGGTAGGTTGGACGGATGTTTTTTTTACTGGGTGTGGCTTATATATTCACCCACTTATTTCATTATACAAGAAATGTTTGACAGTTTATTTATTGAATGCTGATTGTTAAAATCATTGACATTGATTTGCATATGACAACACTTTGCTTTCACCATAGCCCGAACGCTCTTACATTTGAATATTGAATAATTTATATATTAATAATGCCGCAGCAATTATATGTGTATGTGTGTGTGTGAGTGTATATATATATATATAAGTGTGTGTGTGTGTGTATGTATGTATATATAATTCAATGAGACAGCTAGTTAGCAGAGTTTCACCAAGAATGAACACGATAAATGTCATTAAATATGGCATATTTAATGCCGTATATATATATATATATATATATATATATATATATATATATATATATATATATAAAGAGAGAGAGAGAGATGTCCAACCCATGGGAGTATGGAAAACGAATATTAAACGATGATGGTGGTGATGATGATAGCTATATTCACGTAAGTTTTTATATATATACGTATTTATATGTGTGTGTGTGTGTGTGTGTGTGTGTGTGTGTGTGTGTGTGTGTGTGTGTGCGTGCGTGTGTGTGTGTATATATAAATACACATATATGCATACATATTTATATATGCATACACATATATACATATATATTCATACATATATCTACATATATACATATA
The DNA here is from genome assembly GCF_046866305.1 of Octopus bimaculoides. Classification (NCBI taxonomy): domain Eukaryota; kingdom Metazoa; phylum Mollusca; class Cephalopoda; order Octopoda; family Octopodidae; genus Octopus; species Octopus bimaculoides. The sequence goes on along the minus strand of NC_142930.1, from coordinate 160,717,514 downwards.
TATACATATATATATATATATATATATATACATATATATATAGAGAGAGAGAGGGAGAGAGAGAGAGAGAGAGAGAGAGAGAAAGAGAGAGGACACTGAAGAAATAAGTGATATAGGTATCCATTTAATATAGCTCAACCGATTAGCGCTCTAATAGAGCTTCAGGAATATAAAATTAAGGAGAGAAGAAATCAAATTCAAAGGCAGGTGTATATATTTGATGAATCCATATTAATAAAATTCCCCATGGTATACGAAGTACATTAATGATGCATTCATCTATATGATATATAAAGAAATTCTAAGAATGTATAAATACATACCTACACACGAAAATTTATAAATATATGCAAATTCATACACATAGAAAAATTTACAAGCATATAAAAATTCATAACTATAAATATATAAAAAGTGTAAGTCCATAAATGCACTTGCGAAGTCCGAATGAAGAGGTTGATAAAGCCGATGTAAAATGATTCAAAGTGATTCAGGAACAAATAAAGCCTATGTATAAAGTCCTACGGCCGTTTTGAAAAGTTGTAGGTTACCATTGCCGAGTTAACTCTAACCATAGCAATACTCCATATTTTGTCTCATCAAATTAATAGAATCACAATGTCAAAATTTTAAATGAAGTGGTGTGTTAAATAATTTAATAAAAATCGAATGTTTGATCGGACCATTCTCTTAGGGCATATGATATTAAACACAATCTATATTCCTTTATTTTGGCACTGCGGCCATTCGCAAAGAAGGGAAAGCACAAGGACAGACAGAACACCACAGTGGGGACAAAAAGCATAAAACGAATGAAACATGAAAAATGTACAATGAAAGCGATGATGGTGAAACGGCTGCATTGAATCCCACTTCTTAAACATTACCATTTAACAGGTAATTTCTACAATTAAATCAACCGTACTTATATTTCTTTTTGCATCGTTTTTTTTTCTTCTTTTTTGGAAAACTTAGTAACTATCTCTTTTTCCTCTTTTTTCCTTTTAAAAAAAAAAATTACACACTTGCTTTTAAATGATCATTAATGGCTTTACATCTTCGAATTCCACGACTGGTGGAAGTTCATCAAACTCGACTACAACCCCAAGTGGGTCCATGTAGCTTCCAAACATCTCTCAATTTTTCAAATCTCTCCTTATGATGGTTATTTTAATCTTTTTCAGGGTACTTTTCTTGCGGCAGTCTTACGCTTATTGCTGATTTATACTTTATAATCTTTTTTTCACTATTTCAGTACTTTTGGTAAACATGACCAAATGCCACTTGTATTTCTGCCTTTTCTCCTCCGCTTTCTTCGGTTCCCGACCTGATCTGTCCGGGCGTGAAGAAACATCATAACCAAAATTATAAACGATTCCTCTTTCTACATGTTGTAATGCTGTTTCTTCCTCTACGCTTTCTTCCACTATTAATTCTGTTGAGATTTCACACCTATTTCTCTTTTCCTCCGTCTCAATCTCTTTTAACCTTTTTTTTTTACTCTCTGGGGGACAGCTCAACTGTTCTTTTGTCTTCTTCCTATTTACTACTGTGAAGGATTCCTCCACTCTATCTGTCTCTTTTACTGGTACTACCCCTTCGGTATTGTCTTCACTTTTCTTCGTTTTCCTTCTCGGGACACCTTACTTTCATGTGCCATTTTTTGCCGCATAGGAAGCATGTTGGCGGTCTTCTTTCTACTACTATTCGAAGTCTGGTGTCCTCCGATAGTGTTATTTCCTCTCTTATACCAAACAGGTGTTTCAAACTCACCTGTATGGGCATTTCGAGGCCATACCTGCACCAACTAGCCTTTTTGGTCCTCGTTATCTTGAGAATTTTCACTTTATCATACAGAGACTATGTATGTGCATATATATAGCTGCAATCGAAAGCAAACTCTGCTGATGTATAGTAATTTATAAATACCGTATTATATTCAATGCTTTTAAATATGTTTGTCATGTCAAGACCAGTTTGATCATATTTGAATAGCTCTCACAAGTTCAAGGACTGCCAGATGTCACTCGCATAAGAGTATGAATGTAAAATTAACTGTATTTTTGCATTTTCATTCGCCTATATAGTCACATACATACATAGATCCACTCTTTATACCCCGCTGCTAGACATGGCGGAAATATCCAAGATGTGACATGTAGTAGGAGAGATAGCTGGTTATACTGTTGAATGGATGAGCAGACAATAGAGTGCCTTACTCGTGGATCGTCCAAGATCTGAGCATACGATCCTACGATTGCGATTTGGTCTCTGCTACCACAAGGTGATGTGAATTCACAAGACTCCAACTCTTCAAAAAGAAAAAAAAAACAAGGAAAAACTAAGTTATTACAGAGTCGCATTGCTCAGTGGGTAGGATACTGGGCTCATGATCGTAAGGTTGTGTTTCGATTCCTGAATCAGGCAATGAGTTTTGAAGAGACAAATACTTCATTTCAGTGGGGAAAATGGATCTGATCTTATGATGGACCGGCATTCCGTCCAGGAAGTATTTTTATACTCTTCACTCACAAGGAAACTGGCCTTGTCTATATGACACAGGAAGGAGCGAGGAGTTTTATCCTATTTTTTTTTATACATAGCTATTACTATGGTTGTGGTTATTGCAACACTTAATGTAAATCCATGTGTTGCAAATAGCTTAAGTTTTCTAGCGGGATACAAGCGAGTAGGAGAATCGTAGGAGCATGGAATATTTTGTCTTTTGCTCAGGTCAAATGTCATAACCCTCGCAACAATGCAGGAAAATGTCACTATTCCATACTAGATATTTTCAAAGATTTGGCAACCGGTTATTGAGATGCTTCTATAAATCTTATAAATATCGACAAGATAGATGAAATTTCAACAAATCTCAACATAATAATACCTTTGATGTTTGTTGACTGTAAGATGTCTTATTAGGCTTCCTTTGTGCTAGGCTTTCTATTTCCATTAATATAAGATCTTTTTATCACATAAGCAAACATATTTTATGAGTTTGTCTTTGAAGAATGAAAATATATTCAGCGTAAATCTAAATATATGTCAATATGATGTTTCATAAATGTTTCGAGTTGTTATGAGAATAACAATATTGCTTGACATTACCATAGAATGCATTCCAGCATAGAGTAATAAGGTAGTTTCGGGGAAGTCAATTCTGTAACACAGTTTCGTTTCCCAGTTGCCCTTATGAAACAGCAAAATAGTAGTAGTAGCCCGCTCTTCTGTAGTATTAAGGCCTGATATTTGGAAGGAAGGGATTGTGTCGATTATATGAACCTCAGCTCTTGACTGATTTTTGTTTCATCGACCCCGAAAGGATGAATAGCAAAGTCGACCTCGGCAGAATTTGAACTCAGAACGTAATGACGCATGACATGCCGCTAAGCATTTGACCCAGCGTGCTAACAATTCTGCCAGTTCACCGCCTGAAAAGGAAATGTAGTATATATTGAGACGTATTAAATATTTCGTTTGTATTCGTTTTTGAAATAACACAAATTACAAAATTATCGTGAATACACCTAAGATAAAGGAAACAAATGCTGTTAGGGCACTGTAAGAATATGTTCGTGCCCAAATTATCTCATATGAGGGATCTGTTACACCCCTTGTGTGGTTTCTCCAATATATCCTGTCAATTTGAAGGGTGTTTTGAAAGGCAAAATCATCTCCGTTGTCTCTAGTCGTGACGACGTTTTCCCGCAGTGCTAGAACGTCAACCTTCTGAGCAGTGGTTCCCATATATACATATATATATATATATATATATATATGACAGTTTGGATTTAGTTCATGGACCCCCAGTACTACAACTGATTTAGAGGAAAGTGAAGGTGGAGCGTTGGAGTGTGGGTTGTAGTACTATTGTTATAAAATTTGTTCTTGCTTTGTTACGTCTATCAGTTTTGTTGTTGTTTTCTTGTTTTCCTACAGGTTTGTTGGCATTTTTATTGTTGCTCTTCTCAGTATGTCTTCTTAGTATGCTTGTAGCTTTTTCTCCTTCTACTGCTTCTATTGTTGTTGTTTGGTTATTTTGGACGCGGCCCTTATTATGGATCTTGTCTTTGCGTTTTCTCTTATTTGCTGCATGTTTGTCCTTTTGCCCACTGCCATAAACTCGATTTATAGACGATTTGGGGTTTTTTTGTGTAGGTTTGATGCTATCAAACACAACGCTCAGTTCGCTTGATTTCTCTGACCCAATCCACTTCGAATACTCCACACCCTGCCATTTTCGTATTTCGTTTATTCTTCAGTTCAGACATCGGATTGTTAATCTACGAGGTTTAAAGCGTTTCATCTTGCTTTTGTTGTTGACACGAGGACGTCTTTATCATGTATCTTTAGGGAACCTTGTGTTGAAAAGGCCACTTGTTTTCTTTTTGTTATTAATGTTGCTGAAATATTACAGTCAGTGTCAGTTCTTGCGACTGCAGCACGTTGGCTTCTATAAGCTCTATTGTAGTCAGGACGAAATAATTTCTCCGGAAATAGTTCGACATAAAATTAGGGACCAATTGCAGAGTTGGAAATTCAAACAAGTTCTGTAATAAATGGGCCAAGTATAGAAAATTACTCCAATAGCACTCTGCTATAATATGAACACGAGCAAGGAGAAGCGTGTGCTAGTAATTGTGAATTAGGAAGAAGGAAAATAACATAGGAGTGTACAATAAGCTGTTTTACATTACAAAACGCATAAAGCTGTTTTTAAGTGAAATACTTTATATATAGTATAGACATATACAGCTGTATACGTGAGGATAATAATGTATGCGTGAAATTCAGACGCCAAGTAAACTGGTAGGGGCTTTCGTCTGTAATTATTTTTCCACGGAAGATTTTATGATACTTTAATAAGTTTAATAACCACAAGGTGTGAATAGCCTAACATTTCGAGATTTTGACCTTCGTCAGGTAGTAAAGAAGAGAAGGGGTGAGAGAGGTGTATCCTCTCCCTGGGTGCAAGCTACTAAAAGTTGCATGAATTGAAACTAAAGTAATAAAGTATGCCAGGTAAGGAGTTCAAACACATTGTAAAGAACGTTATCTGTCATAAGAGAAACACTTCAGCGGCCTAGGCTGTCAACTTACTTTTATTACATGTCATTGGATGCACTATTTAGAGGTTTAAAATAGAAATATTCCGACTCATAATTACTCACTTGAATCAAACCTATACAGAAAGAAATGTGGAGAAATAGATACTAATTCACACTTGTGAATGAACAGCTACGTGCTTCATATATTCCTTATGAGAAGGTAAACATTACAAAAAATCGTTAATGATCTCAGTTTAACTCTTCCAATACTTTGACGGTTTCACACCAAAATATGGTATAACATCCATGCATATTCAGTCACTAAATTAAAACTCACTGAATTCGAACAAGTCAACGTATTATTTCGTACCTTCCAGTATACATAGGAAAGATGATATAAGGAAATAGGGTGGAAATTATTATATAAATTAAAACGAGGAAAGGCATTCCTTGTCTCGCAAGTGATATGGCAATCTTACTAATAAATGTTTTAACGAAAATATTTCACAAGTTTACCAAGTTCCCAAGTATAAAAGTTTGTTCGATCAATCAACGCTTATCGGAGCTTGCATAGGCAACAATTTAGATACAGAAATACAAATGATCTGACACGACAGAAATTCAATGAATATAATAGCTAAATTTTGGTTAATAAAAAGACGTATAACAAATGTATCTGGCAACCGAAAGCTGAATAAATTTAATGACATGGATGAAAGGGAAGAATTGCAAGGTATAGGTATTATTTCTCCTTTTATCGTTTGACCTGTATGAATTATATGTTGCTAAATTTTGGACTAATCACCGTCTGACCATCACATTTAAAAGTACGAAGCATATATCCAGTGAAAATTAGACAACAAAAACATGACAAGCAACAAATTGTTTTTAAATGCATACTATTCCAGCACAGATTATAAGAGAAATGTGTAAGTGGTACTTCATACTTAATAGTACGAAAACTGAATAATGCTAGACAGCATATCGTATCTCCTACAACAGATTAGCCAGTATCGATCATAAGTGATACCAGATAAAAGGTTGATATAATCTCTCAAGCTCCGAAATAAAACTAAATAGCAAATGGATTTTGATGAGTATGAGATAAGTTTGCAGACGTACGTTTAATAAACTTAATAAACGTAATATATGTTTATGAGATGTAAGCATGCGAACTTATTCAAAGCTAATAATGGAATTACATCACGGCTTCAGTACCACGAAAATACTTCGACGATTCTTATATGTGTGTGTATGTATGTATGTATGTATGTACGTATATCACTACTAAACATATTCGAATATTACATAAGTTGCGACGATAAGTTGCTAGTTTAACCGAATTACCTTTAACGTAATCCTCGTCACTATGTGTGACAAGGTTTAGCTTTTGAATTAAAAATAAAATCTATTAAAAAGGCTTCTGCACAGTTTCAGTTTACATCCATCCAATTTGTTGTACAAATCTACGTTGGACTCGAGAAAACAGATACTAAGCATTAGTATGGAATACGGGACCTCGTGATTGACAATGATCATATCAATCGTTTTTTCATGTTCCCTCTATAAAATACCGAGCCATTGAATTACATCCTAAGTGGCTGAGTAGGATACGTTTGGAATGTTCAGAATATATATATATATATATATATATATATATATATATATATATATATAGTAAGTGCACAAACGAAAGAAAGGCACTCAGTCAATTTATTGAGAGTTACTTGTATGGATCAAAACAGTTTCTAATCAAATTCATTGATATAAGCAAATTTGAGTCAAACTGTGTTGATCCATACACACGCACGCACACACACACACACATACACACACACACACACACACACACACACACACACACACACGCACACACATATATATGTACATAAATAAAACGGTTGTCTTTCAGTTACCGTATATCAAATGCACGCACAAGGCTTTGGTCGCCTCGAGGCAACAGTAGAAGTTACTTACCCAAGGTGTCACGCTGTGGGACTGAACCCGGAACCACATATATACGCCAATATGATTATATAAATGTAAGACACATTAATTAAGGAGATGGAAAGGCAAGTTTGAGGTGTAAATTAGATATCAATATGATATTCAATAGAATTGCTCTTGAAAATATTTGTATTTAAAATCGCTTATTCTAAAATGAATAGAAAAATTTCACATTTCTAATATCACCTGATAATGGAGAAGACATGTTGTAGTATCCAATCTAATACAAGAGTTTACGGTCTTAGTATGCGGCCGAATTGATTTCATTGAATTGCCAATTAATTAGTGATTGATAAGCTCATATATCAATATTAAATTGGGGATAGCGTGCATAACAACCAATAGAATAATCAACACAAATAAGCCTGGACAGAAAAATCTCAAAAATATATGCATACATGCAAGAAGACGCAGTAAACTGTACAACAACACACGCTAGCAGTATTCACTGTTATTTGCTACAGACAAGAAATATCAAGTAAATCTCATTCAAAAATGTAGTCGGTAACAGAGATCACTATTTCCACATCGAAAATGTTATTCATCAATATCCTGCTTCCTTTAATCGAAGGTTCGTATCAGTTTTATCATACATGTATGTTCACATTATACACATACATTCTACTTCAGATACATAACCACACGTTTTATTTATATACAGACATTATACGTATAAATATACTAACTTGCAAGTACGCACGTACATCCAGATCTATGCACAATCAAGCTAAGTCTCTGCAATCAATATTTGTTGTAGAAATCTGCTTTCACATAAGTTTCAGGATATTTCACGGTATTTCGAGTAACAACACCTCGTGACGCCGAGACTGAAGCCCTTATATGTGAACGATAACTTTATATTGGAAATCACTGTTCTTAATAACTCCCTTTTCAGTGGTAAGAATTTATGCTTCAATTCTATTTTTATTACAGTACAAAAGAATATCTGCAGTTAAATTTGTATTTCGTGTTTTGTTCAACCTATATTTCCTGTATTATTTTTATTGTAGTTGCTTTATTTATTTATTTATTTTTTTTTTTTGCAGATTTCATTTTTCTTTCTTATATCTTTGATTTTCTCTTGTTATCAAGAGGTTTTAGATTCTCCGGCTTTATGGCTGACCAAGTACATTCCCAGATGTATTTGCCGTTAATGTCAAATGTTTATAAACCATAAAAATAATGATTTCACTGTCAAAGACAAAATGTGGCGGACGTGTGCTCTAGATTAAATATGTAGCGCTTTGAAGAGCTAGGCATTTAGAGGTGTATATATATATATATATATATATATATATATATATATATATATAGGGATAGATAGATAGATAGATAGATAGATAGATAGATAGAAAGAATTCCCAGCATACATATATGCATACATATCTATAAATACATATTCCCTTTGCATGTGACAGTGAACTTGCTTCCTTTCTCTAGTTACTTACCTCTATCCGTCTCACCTTCTCTAATACTTTCTTATATTCCACACTTCCCACATCCTCTATAATAAAACATGCAACGTCAGATTTGGCACGAGTACATTTATTTTAATTAGATTCACTGGATATTGTTCATACATGGAGCAACAAGAAAAATTGAACAGTTTCCAATATATATCCACCTCTCTCTTTCAATGTATAAATATTATTTTGTTCTTTTACTGGTTTCAGTCATTTGACTGCGACCATGCTGGAGCACTACCTTAAAGGGAAGAAATCGCCCTGACTTATATATATATATATATATATATACAGTATGTACTTACATATATGAGACCAACGTGTACATACGCCGCTATGTGTATAAAAATGAATACAAAAAATGGGACAAGAAAAAACAAGGACGGGTTATTCGGAGTTTTCTTTCGTTAGTCGAGTTCCAGATTAGATATGCAGTTTCGTGTGGTTATACGCGAGACTGCTCCAATCTGGTCAGCTCCAAGGAAAAACTAAGCTAATAGCACTAGATTCCTTAGAAGAAAGCAGCGGATGTATACGAAAACAAGGACGAGAAAAACGGAGAAATGGTACACAATTTCAAATGCAAACAACAGGTGCCTTTCGACTAAGGACCGATTAAATTAAGCTGGCGTGTGTGGAAATGAAGCCTTACGACAGGGACATAAGATGTGACAGGCATGGGAAGGAATATAGATGACGACAAAATCTCCGCATGACCCGTCCTTGTTCTTCCTTGTCCTGTTTTGTATCATCTGTCTGGATGATTTGCGTTGTTGTACTATTTTTTGTATTCCCTTATATATACATATGTGTGTGTGTGCTCGTGTATATATATATATATATATATATATATATATATATATATACTGCGCTCTTCTTTCATTATCAGTCTACAAAATGCACTTACAACGTATTAGTCGGCTGGAGGCTATAGTAGGAGACATTTGTAAAAGGAGCCATGCAATGGGACTGAACCCGGAACCATGTGGTTGATAAGAAAGTTTCTTACAACAGAGCCTCACTTGCGCTTACATATGTGTGTGTGTGTGTGTGTGTGCGTGTGCGTGTGCGTGTGTGTGTGTGTCTCTTATATTCCAATGTAAAACGTTTGTAATTTCTAACACAGATGAGATGTTTGAAATTAGTAACAATAGCTAAGGACATATTGCCATTCAATAAACACAAGTAGTCTCCTTAAGTAGATTCACGGACATAATGCATAAATGGATATGATTGCATAAATGGATTTAATGCAGATAATCTATTAATTAGTTTGAAGAATCTTCCCACTTAAATACTTTCTGCAAAGAGAAACAGAAAAACGAGTAATCGAGTGGCAGTTGGCGTTGGTAAAACACATTTAGTAAAATTTAAACGATGGATGATTATGCAGCGACGAGATAAATGTACTGACGACCTAAGAAAATTAATTAATCGGAAAGCAGAAAATTAGGGAGTCTATGTTAAGTGTTAACGTTTATTTTAACAATGAGCTTACAAGTTCTTTCAGTCAAAAGATAATCATGAGCAAAGTTTGATGCTCATTCCCTGATTACATATATAGGAACAACAACGTTTGTAGCTCAGTTTTTAGTAAATGTACAAAATATATTAACTTGTTGTTTTGATAAATTACAATATTATTACAGAAAATAGAGTGATAAAACGATGCTCTTAACTTGAAGACTGACAGAAAAATATGCTGACAGCAATAATTCAGTGTTTTTCATTGCTTTCAGTCCCAGTTGAGCTTTGATTCACCAGGCCTATAATCAAGATACTTCCAACTATAACTGACCCTTCATTTATTAGATATTGCATTTTTAGGGTAGCTTAATGTATTAATAACTTTCTTCCAATTCATAAGATTAGGATGTCCTTGAGGGTAAGTTTCCATTGTTCGATGATATTTTAATTCGTTTGCAGAAAACGAATACCAGTGAAAAGTTTCAAAATTAGATTATAATCTTGGGGTATGACTGTATTGCGTGAATATTTTTAAGGACTGGATACAAGACGTAATCTGACCACCTTCTTGTAAAGTTTTATTGAGTTTTGGGGCACGAAGTATAGAAGGAATTTCTTCCTTTTTAGAATATTGTAACTTCGCTTCGATTTTTTGTTTTGTATTAGTAACATCTTGTTTTTTGGCGAGGGGGGGGGGTTATAGAAAAAGGGACTGGGTGTGTATCGCTGTGTTTTATTTTTTACATATTTCATTCATATTTGTTTCGTTTTTCCTCCTTTCAAGAATATTTTGAGTTCCATTATTACTTCCGTAGTAGCTGTCTAACTCTTCCCACATTTGTAAGGGTTATATATCCATGCCAAATCTGGGACGCTAAATTTGGAAAGCTGTTAATAGTTTCCTAAAATTAGTTTTAAAATTGTATGCAGAAGTTGTGATCGCAAGTATATTAATACCTATTGTCGTATTTCTAGTACCGAGTTTAATCTTATCTACATATTACTCTGACATTGCTGTACTAATTTCGTTTTAGGGATCTTTTTTAAAACGAGGGCCACATTTTTCATTAATGTTTTACGTAGTGTTTTTGGTACCGAAAGACTTTCAAACTTCGTACACTTATCTATTTTGTGTTATAGAACAGAAAAATATTTTTGTATTCGAATTTATTTCATGTAAAAAATTGTCTTATTTCGATAATTTCAACCAATCACTGACAAGTATTCAGTTGTTTACATTTCATAGCTTCGTTTTTCTTTTTTCTTTTTAAATTTGCTGTTTTACCCTAACCCTAACCCTATCACCGATAGAATTGTTTCAGAAGCGTTTGTTTATGTAGTCGGCACTTAATGTATATCGGCTGAATGGACGTCAGTGATTGGTTGAAATTACAGAAATACGACAACTTTAACATGGAATAAGTTAGGGATTTCTTTTTTTTTTTAAAGACCAAGAGAAAAAGATGTTTTATATGACACATTCTACCAGTGTTCCAAGTTTCAAAGTGTTTCGTTAATGAAAAATGTGGCCCCCGTTTTAAAAAAGATCCCGTTTTAGTTCTATTCTTTAATTCTTTGTACCTCAATATATTTATACGTGAATCTCGCCCAATTTTATGGATTCAGTGACTGAATCTAATTTAATATTCATGTTCTTCGTTAATTTGCCTGTCATAGTAGGTTTGACACACATAGTTGTCCCATTCTATTCTCATTTTAGTATCTGCCTGGCTATATGAACAATTTGATTGTGAAATAGTTGTATGCTGTCAACTTAATGTGACAGTCTCCTGTTGGTTAGACCTAGGAAGCTGCACCGCTTCCTGTCAGTCTTGACACATTTCGTGTGTCCTTATGTTTAAAAGGGGGAGTCAAGCACCTCCACCTAACTAAGCCTGCATCAAGAGACATGTTTCTGAGTCTTTGCTGATGACATGTTTCTGAGTCAGAATGATGACGAGCAAAGACTCAGAAACATGTCTCTGTATATAGGCTTAGCTGAGTGGAGGTGCTTGTCTCCCCCTTGTAAACATAAGGACACAGAAAATGTGTCAAGGCCGACAGGAAGCGGTGCAGCTTCATAGGTCTAACCAACAGTAGTATTCTTCCCTTCAGGGGACTGTCACATTAAGTTGACAGCATACAACTACTTCATCGTATCACTACTGCATCAAACTCTGTGAGAGATTTAGAAATATATTATTTCTAAACTTTTATTGTATTTTTCAACTGACTGTTGTTTCTGATGGTCATTTCAAAATCATATATATCCAGGAACGTGTTTATAAATACTGTGTAACATTTATATAACAATTAGTGGTTTCATTCAATAGATTTCATATTGAGGCCGAAATGGGGGCAGAGGAGTAGATGTGGATAATTATTGTTGTCGCTAGCATTATCCTCATCATTGTCATGCAATCAACAACTTTGGCTCGTTTAATTTGTTGAATGCTGGACAAATCACACTGTGATATTATGAATTGTTATGTGCGCGCACGCACACACACATACAGAGAGAGAGAGAGAGAGAGAGAGAGAGAGAGAGAGTTATAATGTAAAATATTAAACAGACTGCACTATTCCCCATCAATTCCCCTTTCTGGCGAAGTTAAATGGTACGACTTTATTTAGCCTTGTCGTGTCTAGTTGTGAATTAATAACAATAGAACCAAATAGAATATAGTGAATGTCTAATTAAGAACAGTTTGAGACTAATGGAAAATTCAATAATCGCAAATGTATTTCTAACTTTGAAAACTTAACTTTCAGAGTCCGAATTTATTCCAAGAGGTGAGTATTGCAAAATATATCCTGAGATTTTTCATTTGTCTTCCGAATTCGTCAAGATACTTGGGGTATATTTTGATTGTTAAAATATTTAAAATATGAAAGTTTACAATTCAAAGTTTACAGCGGGATACATAGAGATTAAACTTAAATTTTTATTAGTATTTAGCTAAATTCTATTCACCACAGTATGTCAAAAAAATAAAAGAAAAACACAATTTTTTTTTTTGTGGATAGTAATGAAATTTATGTTTTAGCTGTAATTAAGATTTTTTTCTTTAAACAGATTTTAGTTAATTTTTTAGTTTCATTTAAATAACGCACATATAACCTAATTTTATTATTTCCATAGTCTTCAAATTTTAATATCAAAAGAAATACAAATAAGATATATTTAAAATATAATTATTTTCAGTGCTGTGCTTTTGAATTACAAATTGAATTAGAATAGCTGAATCAACTCCATATTCAAGGAATATTTTCGACACAGCTTTGCTGAATTTAAAGTTCATCCATTGCCAGAGGAAATTTTGCCGCATGTATGCATACATATATATATATATATATATATATATATATGCGGTATAAGCACAAGAAGGAGAACGGACCCACACTAGGAAAGGAATGCCATTTCCAATGGACGTTTGACTGTCTGTGTTTCGGTATGATTCTCTGTAACGTATACCAACTGGTTTACTTCGAGGTAAATAGAGACATGGATCCCAATCCAGAAATCGGAGGGATGGTGCTTGTCAACGTGAGGTACAATTACAAGTTCCGAGATCTGAAATAATGTGGTGTGTATATATTTTTCACACATGTTTGCATACTAGTGAGTTCGTTGGTGTATATACATATATATATATATATGATCCAAGAAAGTTAGGGGTTGTGAATCCAACCCACTAAGGGATAATATCTATCCAATATACTGCTGGGAGGATACCCAATTATTATTACACTAGTGTTTTTACCAAGTGCAGTAAGTGGGTGCGGGTAAAAGGAGATTTTACCCTAAATTTATATAGTAATAAGAAAATGGAGGGAATATGTGGTACTCATCAACTTGCGAACACTGTACTTTGTTAATTAACCTATTTATTTTTCAAACAAAAGGACAATAAAGACAATATACAAACACATATGACACACTATGTCATTAATTTTTAATTGTTGATATGGTGGTTGGGGACGGAGTCGATCTGATGTTGATTGAACCGTAATATTATTATAGTAATATTATCATGACTATTATTAATATTACTATTATTATTGAGTGAGAGAGCAGTGCATATCATCAAAGTGGCACTGGGGTAAAATATACGAAGCCCATTACACCCATCATGACTACCTGTCTGATAAGGCACACGAGGCACAAGCATCACAACCATATGTGCGCGACATGGTGATCTCCTATCAAGATAAACATCGCCTTACCTCGCAGGTGGGGCCCAGTTAGAATTTTCTTCAGGTCGAGTAGCCCATCCCTCTCAAAAGGTCCCTGAATAAGGTTTGTTTAAGGATGTTGAGCAAAACACCCATGTTTCCAAAAGTGAATTATTCAAGCTGCAAAGAATTCCTCTCAACACATGGCTATGATACTCCCTCTCTTCTTAAGATCAGAGATGTACATATCATCAGCCACTAAGGGACATGCTCAACGGGTTAAGGTCAAACAGCTGACAAGCAAATCTGTGGGATTGAGCAGAATATTTGTTGTAGCCCATCTTTTTATTATTATTAGTGTTATTAATATTATTATTTGTATTATTTTATTATTATTAAATTTTAAGTTTTATTAACTGAAGTATACCATAATACGGCTCACTCTTAAATCTAGTTACGTTTAATTAAATGAAACTTTACTAGTTGGACTATTGATAGAAGATATTCAAAGAAAATTATGCAGAAAAAGAAAAGAACGTGAAATATATAAATATTTAAACAAAAAATACCACAGGCGTCTCCTTCGAAACGACAGAAGGATAATGGATTATAATGGTTCGATGTATGAGAATACAACAAACTGTAGACATAACAGAATAGATAAATACCTTCAGGCAAGATTTCAACTCTCAGAAAAGCCTACTTACGTGTCCAAAGAAATGAAAAACGACATTACACATTTCTGCTACATGTATATCTTGAAATTATTTACACGGAGACATTTCGATATAAATACACGTGTGCGTGTGTGTGTCTATATGAGTGCATATGCACACACACGCACACACACACACACACATATATATATATATCTACGCATACAAAAAAAATTGTGGATATCATTTCACGTACTGTTACCAATATTTGAACATATTTATCAAATATATAGGTTCAAATCTGACTTGGGGGAGATTGAAGACTACAATATTTATTGCTTTCTGTTTTCCTAATATATTTCCTTCACAGATTCAAAACATGAATAACACTAACATCTAATACTTTATACATACTATTCAAAATTCACCTTTATGGGAGTTCAGAAAGTTAACATCACCAAACTCGACGAAGCAAAAGTATTTATATCTGTATTTCTTTTACATCTGAAAAGTTTCCATCGAGGTATTTACCGTGGAGGTAAAAACAAAACTACCGCTAGTTTACAAATAAATATAGAAAACTATAACTCGAGTTGGAATGTGTGAACTGTTATTAAAATGATACTATTTCAAATGCACGTTGTAAACAATATATGTGCTTATATTATATATATATATATATATATATATATAGATAGATAGATAGATAGATAGATAGATAGATAGATACACATATATATATTGAATACTTTCAAATTTTATAAATATATATATATATATATATATATATATATATATATATATATATATAGATAGATAGATAGATAGATAGATAGATAGATAGATAGATACACATATATATATTGAATACTTTCAAATTTTATAAATATATATATATATATATATATATATATATATATATATATATATATATTTATGTGTGTTTGTGTTTAAATGATAATATTTTTTAAGGTTGAAGCTCATAAGCGATCACCGTGCATTGACTGATGTAATAGTCTAATATTGGGGCGTATAAGCTCTCAACAGAAAAAAAGATTGTTTGCCGTAGGCATGGAAGCACAAACTATGCATACAGCAAACACTATTTTTTATTGACAATGGCTTATATGCTCTAATATTAGACAATTTAGAATATTTAATTTAGTCAGTGCTTATGAGGTTTGAGCTTATGAATTATTATTATTATTTACAGAATTTCAAAATTAGACACCGCTTACCAAATAATCGCATTTACATATACATGTGTATGTAATATACATGCATGTGTGTTTCCGTGCGTGTGTGTGCGTGTATGTATAAGACTGACCGTCCTGGTGTAAGAGAAAGAATTAAAAAGTCTATAGTACACATTCATTCTTTCAAAGTCGAATACAAGAAAAATAAGACTCACACACACACACACACACACTTATAAGTGATCCACACTGGTTTGTGTAGTTATTTTCAAATCCCTTTACCTTCGCATAATTCGTGCAATCTCTTTCAAAATGGGGGCAAGCGATTCGATTGAATAATTCTGGTGATGTCTTCCCCTTGAAAGAATCGGTTGTGTCATTCCACAAGCAATATATTCTTATACATCAATGCTGTTTTAAGCAACGACCTTCATTTTACGATCGTATCGTTATATATATATATATATATATATATATATATATATATAAGTGTATATGAAAGCGATCTGTAGACACATTCATATTCATGGCGTCTCATATTGTACTTGGCGAATTTAGCCTCGTTCTATGTAGAGATAGACATGACGGTCGATAACGATCGAAAATCAAATAATTCTGAAGGTTATCTTTTTACACAATCGATTGGCTTTACAGCACATTTCGGTGCCCAATATATTGCAAGAATTCTGGCTAACTATCCAGTCGCTGGTTAACATCAGCTTACTCTCAGCATTCCTGAAAGATTTGAAAATAATTATGTACCTGAAACTCAAAACAAGCCCATTAAAATTTACAATAACTTTTAGTAAATATAAATTTGTAACACAAAGAACACATGAATCAAAGCCTCAGACGTGAATACATATATACGAAAAATAAACGTGGAAATGCTGTAGATGTATGAGAGTTGGAAATTTATAGTAAATCATTAAATACACAGCTTCTTTTGAAGTTGTATTTTCTCTAAAACTCTTCATCATTGAGATAGTGTTATCATAGCATAAAGTTTTTCATCTCCTTCCAGAGCGTTGAACTGCTTTAATCTGTAAGGGAAAGAGATATGTACATATATGCAGCCAGTTGCATTTTCTATCTCTCTAGTTATCTAGATATATTAATCTATGTGTACATATAAAAAGGTACGTAGAATTATGCAGATAAAATGATACATATGCAGACAGACAGACAGACAGACAGCCAGATAGATAGATAGATAGATATTCTTGCCGTCCATCTGTTCCTAAAAGCAAATACCGAATTTTCCTTCTAAATTATATTTGTACATGTATTTCTAAACTTATGCGTCTAATCTGGTTCTGAATCTGTCCACAATTTTCTTTTCACTTCTCCATCAGTTTTGTTGCTTCTCTTCCTCACTGCACGTTACAGTGTGTAAGGCCTTGAAGAAAATTGCTTAAGTGGATGCTTTGAGATAGCTTTTTCTAACGCATGTCCGCTTAGTGGCGTAGTTGAAATCTCATTGGATAGTTATACTGGCTTATCGTCGCTATGTCGCCTATAGTGGTCATACGTACGCATGCACGACCCCAGGCACAACGTTTTTCGATATAGGGAGAAATGTAAGTAGTGCATTTAAATAGATAGAGTGCAAAAAATTTTAAATATGCGAAGTAATGTTGTAGGGAGACTTTACAAATAACGTAATGACAATGACATTTACGCACGATATAATTGAAATACACTGAAGTTAATTTTTAGGCAGATGTGCCAAAACTGAATTTAAACATACTGGATGAACAAACATTAAAAGTAACTAACTTATTTTTTCAGGGAGAACGTACGAAAATCGCTACAACAGAGATTTTTAGACATGACTAATTGAAATACACAGAAACCAGTTGTTAATCAGATGTTAGTAAGTGTGTGAGAGAGAAAGAGGGAGAGAGAGAAAATAGACAGAATAAAAGAGGGGAACTATTACAGAAGCTGCGAGAGAATATGTGTAAGCAAGAGAAACAGAGAATGAAAAAACGAGAGAGAAAAGGGAGAGAATCGGTTGAGATCTTCAGAAGTTTTTAGAGAAAAACCCGTGTAAATCACCCGTTTTTTTTTTTTGGTTGGTTTCTCGCTTCACGCGGGAGCTCTGGACAAAATGTTATAGTGAATGAGGATCCTTGCTATATAAGTAATGTGTGTGAAAAGTTTTGTGAAAATCGGTTGAAAATTGTAGAAATACATACGTACTACACACACACTTACACATCTTTTATTTATACATATATATATATAGACTACTATATTAATATTGGTTCGTATTACCAGTGTATTCGATCTTCCGTCTCTCTCATATCTGTTATACTCAACGTACACTGAAGAATTCCTGAGGTAGATAGATCTCGCGGCAATTTTACAATTACCGTGGATTTCGTTAGGTAGCCATACGTAACGAACGTACTTTATCGGTGTACTCCTAGGAACATACCCAATACACAAACACACACATATATATATATACATACATATATATATGTATGTACGTATGCTTGTATGGAAGTATTTGCATGCATATATGTAGACACATCTATACGCACACGCACTCACACACACACACATATATAATCGTATATGTGTGTGTGAGTACGTGTCTGTATATATATATATATATATATATATATATATGTATATATAAGGGTATATATTTTATGGCGAGTAATATGACAAAACACTATATTTAGATATTCTATAAACAGACACATTAACGTAGTATATTGAACATTTCTGGGAAATATTTGTGTGGTATATAGCCGCCAATATGTATGTTTATAATGCCATAAATACAACTATTTATTTTGTTTCAGTCACTTACATATAAGTTATTATTTCCATCATTATAACGAGAAATAATCATCAAAGATTTAGAACTATTCGCTCTTAAATTAGTCTACACTACGGTATTGGAGAAGCAGAAATGTCACAGTGCCCAGTTATCCACACGCAAACTAACATTTAAACATAGTAGTACAATCAAGCACATACGTGCATATATGTATGTATGTATGTATGTATGTATGTATGTATGTATGTATGTATGTATGTATGTATGTGTGTGTGTGTGTGTGTGTGTGTGTGTGTGTTATATATATATATATATATGTACATATATATCTACACACACACACACACACACACACACACACATATATATACTTATATAATGATATGTAAATGTAAGATCCAAGGATCCAGTTGTAGGGCGTTAGTAAGCTTCGAGCAGTCCACAGAAGGTATAAAACAAAAACAACTTTTAAGAACAATAGTAGTTTCTTGGCCTAGAAGGTTGTAGGTTTTACCTATACCGAATTTCGAGGAGCTGACAAAAGTTATTTTGAAGTTCACGGTTAGCAACTAAGATTGCTAAGTATGTGAATAAAAATCTAAACTGAGGGAACGAAGCAAATAAAATGCAGGCTACATGTATTTCCTAGTTCGCAGAGACACAATTACTCCACGAGTGGTACTCCACTAACTAATCATCAGGCCGAAGATACTTTTGTTAAGTGAACGCTACGTTGTTGTCATTGGATACCAAGTTCACTCGCGGCGAATATGATCGCAAACGAGTGCGAAGTACAGAGTGAGAGTACAAAAAGAAAAGCATATGTACGAAAAAATATACATATATATAAATATATATATATATATATATATATACAGTAAGAGAGTAAATTTCCTTCCCGACTCATATAGACGCGTAGGGTCGTTTCCCGGTTTCCGTGGTGTGTATGTTCCCCAGTTGGAGTGAGACACCGGTCCGTCGCAGGATTACTCATTTTCGCCAGCTCAGTGGCCTGGGGCAACGTAAAATGAAGTGTTTTGTTTTAGGACACATCACATCATCCAGTGCAGAAATAGAAACCACAATCTTACGATCATGAATATCATGAATCCAACTCCAAAAACACATTCGCACGCCCCCCCCCACACACCTCCATACACATGCACGCACACACACACACACAGGCACACACACACACACAGGCACGCACACACACACAGGCACACACACACACACACACACACACACACACACCGCTTTATCCGGATTCCATTTCTTGCCACTTCCTACCCTGCAGCCTTGATTCCCGGTAATAATTTTGGAATGTAAGATCAAATCATTTGAGTGCTACAAAGTGTATTGAGAATATCTGGGTCCCGTCCGTTAACTCTCACTGAGGATTGAATTTGTACATCTTGAATATTAGTTACGATTGGTTCGGTGTCACTCCTATTTAACGTCGCCTTTGCTCGTAAATGAATACATGTAAAAAAAAAAAATTACGTGATACTTATACACAAATGCACGCCCACACATACTCACTCATTCATACACACACACAAACATATATATGCATGTGTATATATATATATATATATATATATTTACCAATACTATTTTTAATTAATATTTTAGTTAAACCTCGTTAGTACTTTGCATACAGAAAACGTTTAAAAAACCGGCATTTAGCGTATGACAATATAACTACCTTAAGTTTATATTGCCTCCACCTCTCTCTTTTTCTCTCTTTTATCTTTTTGTCTTTCGCTCTCCCCCTCTGTATCTTACGATTATATGTGACTAAATGAGAAACCAGAAATGAAAAAGAAAAATCCGTTGCGTTGTTCCAAAGTCTAGTGGGGTACTTTGGATATAGAGAATTTGTTTAAAAGAACACGTGGAAAAATCTCGAAAATCAAATATGAATGAATTACATGTTATTGAGAATATGGCATGTAACAATGCATTTTCAAGTATTTCAGTTATAAAATTAGGATAAATCGTTGATATTTGTATGTGTACAAAATTCACCGTTCCTTCTAAAACCTCCTTAAACTGCATTAATACTTTTCAATGAACCAGTGGCAATTAAAATTTAATTATGTTCAGTTTTAATACATAAATCGCTGTAGGTGTTCTGAAATAATACTTTTGTATATTCATCTCTGGTGATTAGCTGATAGAGAATATCACTGATGTATTCATCTCCGCTAATTAGCCGATAGAGAATATCACTGAGAGAATATGCACCATTTTACTATTGAATAAAATATCCTTGTCCTTTAAAAGAGACTATCACCTATTACACTGCAAGTAATTTTTAAAATATTTTATTTCCTTATAACATCGTCTGATTAAGGTTGCTTGGCAATAGATTGGGAAAGGCGTGAATCACATGTAACATTTACGTGGTTTCAGAGACAAGTCTGGTAACATGGCTTATATTTTGTTTGAGAAATTGTCATCATGGAGAGGGAAGCAATTTCAGACTCATGAAGTTCTGCATAGGAATTGGGAAAATACATTTTTCCTGATCTCCAAATGATACATTGTTTAAGTGACGGGAGATTTAGACACGAGTGCTATGTGTTAACTTCGTAGGAGTTGGTATGGAGTTAAGGATTACCAGAGACAGAACACTACAGTAATATATTGATGGAGTATTGAAGATAGCACCTTTGTGCACCAGATATACGAACCTCGAAAGGTGGTCTTCAACAATTGGTTGAATATGAATTTTACTTGCTGTGTAGGATGGTTTTGTGTATATATGCAACCTTGTCATTCAAGGACATTTTTAAAAAACTCTCACACAGACGATGTCGTAAATCAAGGCTGTCTGGGGTATTGGCAGAAAACCGTTAGTCTTTGGAAGTGGTATATGAGTAATTGCTAAGATTCCGCATCAAACCGCTGTCGCTGCTTTGACAACTATGATCCTATCAAAGTAAATTAAATACCCACCAATGTGGTGTTGATTTCTCACTTTCTTCTCACCTTTCTAATTTCTTTACTGCCCACAAGGGGCTACACACAGAGGGGAGACAAACAAGGACAGACAAACGGATTAAGTCGATTATAACAACCCCAGTGCGTAACTGGTGCTTATTTAATTGACCCCGAAAGGATGAAAGGCAAAGTCGACCTCGGTGGAATTTGAACTCAGAACGTAGCGGCAGACGAAATACCGCTAAGCATTTCGCCCGGCTTGCTAACGTTTCAACCAGCTCGCCGCCTATCCGAAATAATATACATTTCATCTAAATACCTCAGATGCTGCTGTAAGATGTTTGCTAACAAAAAACAAAAACAAAAGACATAAAAAAAAACGTGGATATCGCATCATAATGTTTGCTAACAAAAAAAAAAAAAGATGAAACTTTGAATATATTACCACATGTTTGCTCTTAATGAATATCTGATATATATGTTCTTTGTAAGATACAGAATTGGATTATATATTTTCTGCTCGATACAAATAACATTTTTTTACACAGTTGCATGACTTCTTAAAAGAAAGAATCCATGCTGTAGCAGCCAACGGAGCCCTCATCAAAGGGACAGTAATAGAAAGTGAAGTGCCTCGGGGAACTGCATTAGGGCCGTTGTTGTTCATGGTGGCTATTTCACATGTGCCATCAATTACACAGACAGTCACGCTTTATAGCTATGCCAACGACGCAAAAATAATAAAAGTCAAAGAACCTTCTAATCCTAATCTTCTACAGATGCCATGTATAAACATGCTGAGGAAAACAATATGCAATTTGATTCAACCTGCCGCTACCAGCTCAGAAGTCACAGAAACGAAACTTTGGACCAAAAGGAGCGCCAATCCCAGGATCACATTCAGTGCCTGATCTTGGACTTGATATGAGCAATGATGCGTCGTTTCACATGCATATCACCAAGAACGTGGCAGTGTGCAGGCCAATGGCCGGGTGGATTCTGAGAACCTTGAGACCATGGGACCAGGAAACTATGCAGATCCTTTAGAGGACATTGGTCCTCAGCCGTCTGGACTACAGCCCTTAACTGTAGACACCTTACAGTGTCGGATTGATAGCGGAATTTGAGGCAGTTCAGCGATGCTACACAAGGAAGACTGCATCAATGGAACAACCAAACTACTGGGAGAGACTGAAACAGCTACGACTCTACTCCCTGAAGCGGAAACGGGAGAGGTTTGCAGTGATATATGTGCGGAAGATACTGGAGGAGCTGGCACCAAACTTTGGAATTGAGTGTTACACCAAACCTCAAACTGGACGTCACTGCATTGTTCCAAAAGTCCCAGCTGTCCCATTTAAGGTGAGGGCCATGTACTGCAATAGATTGGGACTCAAGGACTTGCAGCAATTGCCAAAACATCTGAGGGATCTCCATGGAGTGGGGGTAGATGTTTTCAAGAAACAACTTGACCTCTTACTGTCCAAAATCCCAGATGAACCAATATCAAGGCAGAAAACTCAAAAGTGGGAAGAAGTGTCGAACTCCCACCTTGACCAAAAGCCAATCACATTGAATTGGCCAATTAAAAGGTGATTACACTGGCGATGCCCCAGGACGGTGAGAGCCTTCGGGCTGGAACACATAACGGAATTGCTTTCACGTAGACCATGACACATATTAGCAGTTAAGAAGGTGAGCCAGTCTTCTGTTTTTCTAATCTCGTTATGAAAATCAACAGGTTTGGGAGTATTTATTGTATCGAAATTATATAACTGCTGTAAGATAACGTTTTCCATTAACATTTACCTTCTATTTTCGGCTCATCCACGTAAGTCATCTTCATTCCTTAACCTAAATAGCTGCTGAGCCTACAACACATCGCCGAAATTCTGCCTTTTTGAGGAAAGTATATTAGCAGTGCATTGTGCAAACATTAATTCCAATGGTTAAAGAGTGGACACCACTAAAGACATGCAAAAGAAGGTAGTGTGTATTATACTGTGTATAGATTCTGTTACTCTTGCAAGAACTGGAATAGTTATTTCGACAGACTGCACACAGCTTTTGTAAAGTAAATTTCACGAAGAAACTCTCTAACAGATCTGATGATATATTCGTAATAGTACGGAGCACCGAACAGCATTGTTGTTCTGAACAACATAGCAATTCTAACCATACCAAGAATGAAATAAATCGAAGACTTAAATATATATAATGATTGAGAATAGATAATTGGAATATATTTAGGTCGTCAATAGAATAGTCTAACGTTCCAATCGAGATTTCAAAGATTTTGCCCAACAAATTAACTGAAAAATTTACATTCTTAATTTAACGACTGAGGAGTAATTGTTGAAAAAGTGCTTATGTTACTGACACAATTTATAAATTAATGCTTGAAGACTAGTTCTTTAAAAATCCTTAGTTTACAGACACACATCAACAGAATGATATAAAGACCTGATCTATATTTCAAGGACTTCTACAATCTATTTTTATATTATATTAATTTTTCAACCGTCGACTAAAATATACTGTTATCACAATACTAAAAGCAAACATCTAAATATTTCAATATTTCTAAGATATATAATCATATATATACACCGAATTATGCATATATGAAGTCCAAATCCTAATACAAACCCAAATGGTACTATATCTGCCCTCCGTTGAATATTTTGAATATTCAGCACGTAATAAATTACGTCGTAATTCTTTTTCCTCTCCACTAGAGTTGTTTGTTGACTATCGTTCCATAAAACAAGACAACAAAGCGATAAGAACAACATCAAACAGTATTTGCACTGCGATGAAGTTTATTTACAATATTTGGCAACATATCCAAATACATATTAGTTTATACAACGAACAATGTGTACCGAACGTACACAGTGAATATTTAGCAATAGATATATGTTCTCTGAAAAACGTGCTGCATATGGCACGCTATAAGCGGGTAACAAAAACAGCATAAAAGAAATACCAGATAGTAGAATTAAATGTGATTACCACGAAGCTCAACAGTAGAAAGATATAACTGAGATCCGTATGCACAAAAAAAGGATTAGTAAAGCTTTGTATTACTGTATATAGTTTCCGTTACAACCACTGTTTTTCAAGGGGTTTACAAGAGTGATTAATTGAAAATGTGAGTGTATATTTCGTAAAATTTTAATCTAAATTAAAGTGAAATTGTATTGGCAAATATAGATTTGAGACCGTGTTTAGCATTCTGTAATGGTTGTTAACACCTTTCGTACTTATCTTTTCTATGTATAGTTTTCTTTTATTTTTTCACTCTCCCAAATTCTCCTTCTCTACCACTCCCTCTCTTTTTAGATAGATAGATAGATAGATAGATAGATAGATAGATACACAAACATAGATAGATAGATAGATAGATAGATAGATAGATAGATAGCATATAAATATATTTATATTATATGGCTGCTAATATATTCCTATTTTAGGCCAGTACACAATAAAGAACCACTGGCTTGGTTTAAATAAATTATTGTGCACTACATTGCTATTTAGTACTCCTTCATTTTATGTATATGCGTGTCTCTGCGTACGGTGCGTGTGTGTGGCGAGGAGGTAAACTGGGGAGAAAATATTGACGACGTGCTTACGCGTTGCATCACTAGAATTGTGTTGACTGCCCCACCACCCATTTATATTAATGTTTCACTGTGCATGTATATGTATGTATTATTATTCTATGTAGAGTCACACCTGGGTGAGAGGGTATTTCACTGATGAGTAACGAACAGCAATGAGAAGAATTTGACAAACAGCTGATTGATATTTATAACCAACAAATTAGACAAACGATCCACTAGTGAGTTTTGTTTAGTTAATTAACAAAATTACTAACAATAAGGAGTAAACTGAATCAGTTTTTGGGATTATTGTTTGAACACAAGAGTTCACAACAAGAACATTGCTAATAAAATACAAAATATGTTCGTCAGGCTGACATTCTTCATGTAGCAAGTTCGATTCCCTGGCCGAGCTGTGTGTTATATATAGTGTCTTGAGCAAGACACTTTATTTCACGTTGCTCCAGTTCACTCAGCTGTAAAAAGGAGTTGCGACGTCTTTGGTGCGAAGCTGTATAGGATCCAGGACTTTCAAGAAAGTGGGAAAAATAGTAAAGGATGGGGAAAGGGAAAATAGGTAAATAGAGAGAGAGTCAGACAGATAGAGAGGTCACTTTCTATCCAATTTGATATGTTCAATTCATTGAAATTTCGTTACAAAGCATTTTTCTTTTTTCTGCTCTCTTTCTTTTTTTCTTCCCATTGTTTAGCTATGAACTTATTTGTACATAGACACACTTTCTCACAGGCGCTGATGTCCTTTCAAAAATGTTAATTTTAGGAAGTAAGATGGAAAAAAATAAGAAAAAGAGTGGAAGGTCCGGTCAGCAATAAAAAAATTTTTAAATGAGTTCGAAGTCCTATCAAAATGTATATTCGCTTTCATTTGTATAGTCAAGTCCCATATTCTGTGTAATCCCATGTTTTGCATCAACAAACATTAAATATTTGTACAATATTCATAAATTAGGAAAATAAATTCAGTGTGTAAAAAGTAACTTGGTCCTGGTTATAATTGAATCAATACTCTATGTATATTTAGTCAAACATCATAAATGAGTTTTGTACGTATATTGTGTCTTTAGCTGGAAGCCACTCTGTAAGATATAAATTATATAATAAAACAGGGCCAGCTTTAATATATTTTGTTGAGTATCTTTCATCCTTCTGTAGGTTTTATTTTTATTCTTATTATTTGTTTGTATAAGATAATATACAAGAGATCTTTCCCACGAATGCCTTTACCAAGTAGCTACATCTGATATCTTTCCAAATCAGTGATAATATGGTTCTAGTATTCTTTCCCGGGTATATATAAATTCTATATGAACAACCATTGTCAAAATCCCAACGTTATGTATATCTGATCATTTATACAGATGAGTATCGCGTTATAAACATTGGAGCCACATTCAGAGAAAAGAGTAACAGTGTGATATAAATGTTTTTTCTTCATTCATCATTATTACTTTTAAAGCTTCTCTTTCAAACAATTAATGTGTATTTTTAAGTGAATATCCATGAATGATAATTCATTTCAACTGAATTATGTCGTGCATTTCCTGGATGGGTGAAGTGTCTTGAGTATATTATCAAATATTTGTAGGTTCTCATTTGATTTGTCCCAAAGTATGAAGCAGTCATCGACGAAGCGTTTCCACGTTTTAATGACGTATTTCTTGCAATCCTGATTAAAATCCTTCTCTACCTCTTCATAAAGCTTTTCTTCCAAGTATTCCACGACGGGATTAACATATGAATGTGCTAACTGCGTCCCCATAGCCGTGCAATTTATTTGTCGATTTGTTTCATTATCGAATCTAAAAGTGTTCTCTTCTAGTGTCAGGCGCGTGGCCTTAGTGATGAAGTCAGTCTTGAAGCGGTCACATACTGAATTAATTGCCCCAACTGCTTGGAAAATTACATTGGCGAAACAAACCAGTCCTTCTGGCAACGTGCAAGAATCCAGACGACAAATCCGAGAAGAGGAATTGCCCAAGGTTCCACTGAGCAAGCATCTAGAAATATACGGTGAAGGAAGGTTCAAAATATTTCCCTTTTACAAACGTTCAAGAGATGACCCGAAAATCAGAAAAGCAATGAAGCTACATTCCATCAAAAAATTCTTTCCAAACTTAACCAAATTGAAGTGTTTGAAAGAGAAGCAGAGGAAGTATATTATTATTATTGTTTTAAAAGTAATGATTATGGATGAAAGGAAAACATTTATATTGCGCTATCACTGTTGTTTCTGAATGTGGCTCCAACGTGAACAACGTGATAATCTTCTCTATAAAAGATCATATATATATATATATAAAGATATATATATATATATATATATATATATATATATATATATATATATATATATATAACATTGGGATTTTGACAATGGTTCTTCTTATAAAACTTAGATATATCCGAGAAAGAATACTAGAAACATTTTACGACTGATTAGGAAAGATATCTAATGATGCTACTTGGCAAAGTAATTCGTGAAGTAAATCACTATTAGATTATCGTACCCAAGCAAGAAAAATAAAAATAAATCCTACAAAAGCAGGAAGATACTCAAAAATATGTACGTAAATAGGCCCTGGTTTATTATATTATTTATATCCTACAGAGCGGCTTCCGGCTAAATATACAATATACATACGAACCTCATATGATATTTGAGTAAATGGACACAGAACAGAGGTCCACAACCCTTACACAGTGGTTCCCAACAGTTGTTCCCTACACTTTTATACTTAAAACTCCCAGATCTACACAGAATAATAACTATACCACATAATATATATATGTATATATATGCACGTGCGCGCGCGTGTGTGTGATGGATGTCCACACAAGTCCGCATTTATTGGTGAATAAGCATCTCCAATTAAGTACGTTGTCTGCAAGTTTTCAAACAGCTTGCTTGAATTTTACTTGACCAATGCGAGTTTCTTGAAACATGTACCCCATTTTCATTACTGCTCTTTGAACTAATTTAAATGATTTCACTTATGAGGTTGGAACATTTGAACAGTCTTGTCTAAAGTTGAGTCCAAATGCCTTGAAAGATGGAGAAATATGTTCCATGAAGAATTGCATATCTTGAGCTGCATAAGCAACAAACTCAAAATCATCGGAATAAAGAAGTTAACGAATAAGAGACTGAAAAACTGTCGAACAAATAATAAATAGACGTATGATACAAAGGAATTTCGCTCGGAGAAGAGCAATCCACAGCGAAAAAGAAAATGTGTAAGGTTAGCAGCAAAGGAAAGAAGTTGGAGTATGGATGACATTTAGCCTGACATGCATCTACAGAAATGCGCGCGCCATATCACCTCCGTTTGTAACTCACACAACCATCCCATCATGAAATGATGTTATTATCAATACAAATAGACCCGAACAACCGAACCTACCGAATATTTTATACATGGCTGTCCTATACACAATATCAAAGTCTTTGATTATATCTCTGAAAACCTGTACAAGATGCATATTTTTCTCATAGCACTTTTTCTTCATTTGCCATATAGTGAAAATCCTATCCATAGTTCGGCTACTAAAACGGAAGTCCCGTTCAGATTTATATTGTATGTCCTTTACAAGGTTTTTATACATATCTATATATATATGCTTATATGTATGTCTGAATGTATGTGTGTAAATATCAAAATTGTGCACAAGCGTAATCCTGTAAGTAAATATAAGAATAAAAGGATTGCTTTCCTGTACACACATAAAACAAATTATTCGATAAAAAAAATGTGGTATAAGCAGCTAATTTGTTGACAAATGAAATAGCATAGGATTTAAGCAATCCACTCTCTTTAATTCGTGCTCAATAGAATCTGTTTATTTACTAAAATGTATCTGGTAGCTCATTTACCACTTTATCGCTTTCTCATTTCTATTCTCTCTCTCTCTCTCACTTTTTGTCTGTGCTTCAGTTGTGTGCTTAAGAAATGAAACAGACCATTTCTTATCAGCAGATATATGAATAACAATTTGTGCTATTCAGTGTACCAGTTGTTCATTGCTGCTACAGTTTCCCATATAAAATGTATCTAGTCACAAAATTGCGATGTCTCGTTTTTTTTTTTTATCTCGTATATTTGCTTGCTTAATTGTCCGTTTTGGTCTGTTGGAAACTTTAGGAATTACAATATTTGAAATAGTGTTTCCATTAAGACTAAATAAAATAGCGTATAAAAATAGTAATTTCGATTAGCAATCTTTGCTAAGTGATCTGATCTTAGATCATAGGTTGAGACTAAGTAAATTGCATCATCGCAGAGTAATCATCTCTGATATAAGTGTCTATGTTAACATTTATTTTAATGCCTACATTGATGCTAGGCGCATAAAACAAGTTTATTATTTTTCGCATTTTAAGATTTGCAACAAGTTATTTGCGTTATATTATGGCTTAACAACTTATTATTAGAGAAACGTGTTTATTTCTCCGGAAAATTGAAATGGAAAATATATACGACGAAACATAATGTTATCACGATTTGTTTCATCCTTTGAAGTATGTGACAGATGGTAGTAAAACATATATTTACATTACACGTTATAGAATTAATAGTTATTAGTATAATAAAAAAAAAAATATTGTAATACTTGCCGTGCGTGTAGTTATAATGGTTAGTCGAAAAAATGCATATCAATATACTGACCATGTATATAGATATATAAAGTTAGTAGAACAAACGTAATTTCAATATTAACACATATTCGATCTAATAAATAACTGTACAAATTATGTTGAATCGTTTTCATTCGTTATGTGTTTGTCCATTTGCGTAAATGAACATGTATAACTTATAAACCGCATCGCGGAGGATGCAGCGACGCAGACGACTGGGAAATCGTGAGTTCCACCTCTTGTATTTTGCCTTCCTTGCAATGCAACTTTGGAAGCGACAATATTTCATTTGGCTCATATATGTAATACACACCGAACAACGACCTACTTGTAATTTGCAGAAGTTGGAATCCTTATTCACGTTGATTGTGCTTAAGTGTGAAGAAAGGCTGCACCGGAAGACCAGACTCCTCTCTCGACTCTGAATTCCTGGACTTAAAAACCTCTATTATGTGAAGTGCTTTTCTTTTTCTTTTACTTCTCTTCGTCTTCCTCACTGTCTTGAAAGTATCCATTCTAGAAACATCCATTGTGCCTTTCTTTAGTACTGCCATATGCAATTACTTCACAATCTATATATTATCTATTATATTGACCAGTATCAAAAACTCTATTGTTATCTACACACAAACCTCGATCACGCTTTATGCAAAAATAAACCTTGCATTTGTTTCATTTGCACTCAGATTTTGAAATTCAAATGAAAGAGGGTTCTCCTGTAACAGTCTTCATCTAAATATACATCCAGATTTATAGATAAGTCCATCATATAAATAGATTTGCCATAGCCAAAGGACGGAGAAATTACACTCCTTTGCGAAAGCAATGTGGCGCGATGAGTTTTGTTATAGATTTCTTTGATCGCAAGATTTGTCCTGAACGCATTAGCAGCTGTTTAACACAAGCGCTCACAAATAGATAACGCACAAGCATTGAATGGTAGCGTGTTTCGTCACTAAATACATAACTCAAACAAATTCAGATGTGTGCACACTTCTGTGCCTTTGTAACCTGTCCTGAAAATATAATATTCCCAGCCTGTATTTCTATATTCCAAATTTCCTTTAGAAGTCCTTCACAGACCCTAATTGCAATGTCCTTCAGATGAAGCTTATCATACTGCTTTTGTCATAAGAGAACAGTATGAGTTTCTGGGAACGTCATCGTTCATACTCCTATTAATACTCAACAGAATGCTGTTTTCTCGCAGACAGTATTGGCTAAGTAGTAGAGTCCTTAGTGCCTGGGAATAATCCAGACGTCCGATGCACCTAGCATTCGGCATTCCGTATAGAAATTCAACATATCTGTCACTTCGTCAACTGCAATCGAATTTTCACAGTACCGTAACTCTTTCCCGAGAGACTCCTCAAGTGCGACTAGAAAGCAGCACACAAATGTAATGATATACAACATGCCTGTTGCAATCAATCATAGACAGACCAGTAGCTTCATTGGCAGCCAGGCCCATCAAAGACATCCTTTCCTTCGAGTTTCAGTGGACATGCTCTAGTATGGACGTATTCGAAGGAATAGTCTTCTAGAATGAGGCTGAAAGATTTTTCTACGCCATTCAAATACCATGACCTAGTGTCGTTTAGCATATGTTACTACACCCATGCCGACCGTATTTATATGGCTTTATTGTTAGTAAAGCCATTTAAATGAGATAAACTAAAACATAAGTAGGCAAGATGGTCATTTACCCTGGGTTTATTTCACCGGAAATTTGACTGAGACACCCGAATTATTTTAATCTATGTTTTAAAGATTGTCATGCCATGTGATTAAACTTTTCCGAGAAAGTTGTACACTTCTCATTAAGTATACGCAAAAATCTTCCTTTGTGGAGTAAATGAGAAGGTTATCTCGCCCAGGACTTCGACTGGAATAAACATCTTGATTCTAGTCGCACGAACGTACACTTTCAAATCTTTCTTCCCTTTTTCAGAACTGTATACCTGAGGATTTTGCCTATACGGTGATAATTGTTTTGTTGTAGTTTCTTCAGTTATTTTTTTTTTTGTTAATATTTCTAATTTCGTTGTGGCAGTTGTTTGTATGTCTCTGTTGCTATGGTTATTATTGCTGTTCGTTTTCTTGGTGATAATGATGTTAGTGTGCTTCTAGTTGTACATGTTGCAGTCTCTATATCTGGTTTTATTGATTTTGTTGGAGTAGGTGTTCTTTTCAGCGTTGACGGTGATTGTGTGTGGTTCTTCTTTATATTTTTATTGCGGATACTGGCTTACCGAATGGCTGGATATTCGGGCGCACATTTCTGAATTTTGTTTGGTTAGGCGCTACCAGGTTTTGTTCGATTAAATACAACCCCTGCACACCAAAAAATCCTGCTATGCAATAATTTAATAAATATCGTAACGACTCTTTATTGTCTACAGCTCTCAAAGTCCTTCAGCTATTAAAATCATTATTTGATCAATATTTATGAAAACGGATATGCTCCGATGAGTTTGATTTCAGAGAATGATTGTCATGCCTGTTCATTTACTATAGTACCATATACCATTCATCTGAATCGCAAATTAAATTCCTTCACTGTACAGACATAAAACTATAGTTCTACAAAATTAAATTCATTGGAGCATGAGCATTTCTGTAGACGAAGATGTTTTAAGTATGGAGAAAACGTTAAATCATTTTAATCGTACTTGATAATTGTCTGTAAATTAGTTTATGGGAGTCTGTATCTGCGATATTCAGGCGAACAGGCTTTACATAAATACATATAAACACGCGTATATATATGCGTGCGCCTGTGTCTGTCAGTATGTATGTATATGTATATACGTGTGTGTGATTATATATTCATTCATGTACACACGCACACACATGCTCAGACGCCCGCCCGCGCGCGTACACACACACACACACACACACACACACACACATATATATATACATATATATGGAACTAGATTGATTACATTTATCGTCTACATACTAAGTGCCTTTTATTTTTCTAACGTATACTAACTATGCAGCAAATTAGATATACATTAACCGACGTAGACAAATACCTGAAAAATGTACATACAGGCAAGCATAAATATATTTTTTCTGACTTACATATCAATATGCGTTCACACACACACACACACACACAAACACACACACACACACACACACACATATATATATACATGTTCATTCACATACATACATGAAAGCATACAGACAGACAGACAGATAGGTGCATATCTAAAGCGAGATTTTCGTAATTCATTATTTAATAGACATTTTTTTTAAAGTGGAATGTAACGAACATTTTCGAAAAAGTTTTCTTATTGTGCGTATTTTGTGTATAAACGCTTTTGTTGTTCAATTTTCCAGACACACTGTTGTAGAGAATGTTGCTCTTAGTAGTAGTTTTAGCTATTTCCTGATCAGTTTCGGACTCAATATTCTTATAAAGAACTCTTTTTTCCCCTCATTTTTTTTATGTCTTTCTTTTGTAAAAGGAAATATTCTGACTCTCTCAGTTGCTGCAATAGCTTTTAATTATTTAAACAGGGTGTCACTGGTAAATTGAAACTCAGCTGAATCAATCAACTGTGAATTTAAAGGTGAGTGAAAGAAATTTAGGAGATATATGAAAAAACCACGATCTTCACAAATAGATATGACTCATATCAGCATTTCGAGAAATATTTACGGAGGAAATGTAGAAAATTCTTTAACATTAAAGCATACTACATACCCTAAGGAAACTCTGAAGATACTAATTACAATGAAAATTCCAATACACAAGATCTATTTAAGGTATAGCATGAAATTCACTTGGAGAATGAAGCGTGTAGGAAGAAAAACAAAGTGATGAAAACAGAATAGTTAAAGTCAAATAAAACAAGCATATCACAATTAGAAACAAAAATATTGCAGTCACATACGTAAAGGGGGACAAAACCGAGAAACAGTTATTTTCCCACGACAAATCCGTATGAAGAATATCAGATCAGAACCAATTGCGGAATCCAAAATCCAAATAAATCACGTCCTTCAATAATTGGAATTGTAAGACTTTCTTCCACAACGATTTAAAGAGAAATTTGTGAAATGTGAAGACATAATGAAGAAAGAAGCCCTTGAAACAAAATATCGAGGAAATAAGTAAAAAAAAAAGTGTTTGATCTAGGGAAAAAAAAGATGTAGAGAGACGAGAAAGCAAAGCAAATATAATATTAGTCAAAAGCTATATGGTTACAGAAGTTACGAACGAAATTACGAAAGAGAATTATTGAAATCTAAAAATAATGTACCAATAGCAGAAACAACTCCTTTCGTTCTAATTTACAAGTCGAATCTAAATATAATCAAAGGGTGACAACCCATTATTTCCTCTCTGTTAACGTTATTAAAAATGGAAAAGAATTCAATAACTCATACCAAGAGAAATTCACCTACCACAAAAAACTTATAAAAAAGTAGCAATGGAAATCAGATCACCAAAGAAAATCAGATCACCAAAGCAAAGAAAACATAGCATAAACAAGCAAACATACAAAGATAAAAATAACAATAGAAGAACGGACCATAATTAATCTTGGAACCAAAGAAAATTTGGTAAGAACAAATCTAAATATCTCGGTAGATGGTGCTTCAACGAGTGGACAACCTCTACTCACAAAATAGATTAATTAAAAGACGGGGTGCCGAAGTAACACAGGAACAAATATTGTTTAAGGAACAGGAGTTCCAAATAGATACGAAAGAACATTATAATTGTACAAATGGTCAATGAAATATTGAACCCACTGACACAAAAGTGATCAACTTTTCATTTATACATGGAGGATTATGAGTGGTATAAGAAAACACCTACTCCATTCATAACCTATATTAACCACAAATAAAAGTCACGGCAGTAGATACAAAGTGCACCAACGTTTGTGAAACAGGTAATAGGTTTCGTGCAAGAAAAAATCTATACCTTATCTAGAATAACATTTGATCAACAATTTCCAATATTATTTAGTAGGAAACAGGAATAATTGGTTCGTATTTTCGATCAAAAGTAAGGCGGGCCTAACAAGATTCCTTAAATTAATAAATAGCATTGACGAATCGATCCCTATGAGAACTTCATTTTCTGGACATTGTGATGCATAAAGAAAATGCCACAATTATAACCCATTTCTACACCAAGAACAATCATACACACCAATATTCAGATTTTTATATTTTGCCACACATTCCACACAAAAGGAAACATACCATTCTCAGTGGTACGACTCATATTCTCAAGATTTACAGACAGAAAAGTAGAGAAGAGACACGTAAAATTGGATATGGTCCCTCAGAGATGAAATTATCGACAAAGTGTGATAAAGTATACCATAACCAACGCAAAAGAAATCTAATTTCTGCTTTTACGGAGACACAAATATATATATATATATATATATATATAAATATATTCTATTTAGAATTACACTTAATCCAAGAAATTACGTTCTACATTCAGCAAAACGATACCACCCAGTTCTTGACCAAATCTCGAATTTCCATCCCATAAAGAATTACAAATCAGGAACAACCGAAGAAAACCATCCAGTCTCAAGTGATTCATAACAAATGCGAGATTCACATCTGGGAAGGAAATAACGGAGGTAACAAGCTGTGGAGGCAGTCGTTGTGAGACGTGAAACAACCAGAATGCTAACAAATAGAAATGAATTAAACGTAAATACAAACATGAACTGCAAAGCAAATCTCATCTAGTGTCACGTGCCCACAATGCAATGAGAATTACATTGGAGAAAGAGGAACAAAACTAAATGATCGTGTGAGAAATCGCAAAGAGTAAATTAAAGAGTAAATTAAAGGCGCATGAGAGGCTGTGTGGTAAGTAGCTTGCTTACCAAACACATGGTTCCGGGTTCATTTCCACTTCGCGGCACCTTGGGCAAGTATCTTCTGCTATGGCCTCGGGCCTATCAAAACCTTGTCAGTGGATTTGGTAGACGGAAACTGAAAGAAGCTTATTGTATATATATATAGATATATACATATGTGTGTGTGTGTGTGTGTGTGTGTGTGTGTTTGTCCCCCAACATCACTTGACAACCGATGATGGTGTGTTTACGTCCCCGTAACTTAGCGGTTCGGCAAAATGCGCCAAGCAGTGGGGCTAAAAGCAGAATCATGTGGTGGGGATGAAAGCTTCTTACCACGCAGCTACGCCTCTGCACCGAGAGTTCTACAGCGACGTTTTGAAGCGCTTGGCTGACATGCGGTGTAAGTGACTGGAGCCCGAAGAATGAGACTCTTCACGACAACAACAGACTGTGTCACCAATCTCTTCTTACTCGAGAGTTTCTCATCAAAAACAAAATAACATTGCTGCTGCACCCGCCATTGTCACCAGATTTCGTACCTGCTGACCTCAATCACTTCTCCAACGAGAAAATGCAGCTCAAAGGTCACCGTTTTAACACCGTTCTCGAGATGAACATTGAATCATAGAAGTTCTCGATTTCCGTTTGTTTGGGAAAACGATTTCCAATCCGGATCACAAAAGCGGCAGAAACGCTGGCATTGACGTGTTGTTGCAAAAAGTGACTGTTTCCAAGGTTATGATATTAAAACTTAGGAAAATAAGTTATATTTTCACTTATATATATATATATATATATATATATATATGTAATATAAATTTTTCTGAATCTTCAGATTTTTCAATTTGCTACACCACTGGTTTTAAATTGATATTAATCAAATTAATATTCAATTTTTCACCCCTATTATATAAATATATATATATATATATATATATATATATATATATTATTTATATTATTATTATTATATATAGTTAAAATATAACATATATGTATATATGTATATATATATTATATTTAGTTAAAAACATAAATTATTTATAAATATATACAAAAACACATGCATAGATGCACATAATTATATAAATATAAGTATATATAAAATTTGAATACATCCATGCACACATACACATATTATGTGCATATATATATATATATATATATATATATATATATATATACGCATGTATGTATATACGTAAACACTCATATGTATATATATGCGTGTGTGTGTATGTTTGTACATATATGCGTATGAGTGTCTACGTTCCTATATTGTAGAATTAGGGGACATTTCTATGCCTTCGTGTATGTCTTTCATTTCATGTGTATACTATTAACAAAGAATTCAAATAACTTAAATATTATTCTCAGTGTCTTTTCGCAGAAAGGTGTAAATATGAGGAAGCCATAAACATAATTGAATACAATTTCAAATTAATTATATTTCAAGCAGGTATTCCACATGTTCGAAAACGAGAGGATAGAGAAAAGAGATCAGCTTATTGTTTGAAAATATGAAATATCTTACAATACGCACAGTGCCATGATTATATATGTAGACGTACACACACACACACACATATATATATATATATATATATATATATATATATATATATATATATATATATATGTATGTATGTATGTATATATATATATATATGGGAGAATATACAAAAAATAACAACAGACGAGGACAGGTGGTGTAAATAACAAAAGTATATATTAGTATGACGCTCGGGAATACGGAAAGTCTTTGACGTTTCGAGCTACGCTCTTCAACAGAAAGAATACGGAGACAAGGAGAAAAACACGGAGAAAAAAAATTGAATGGTGTTCAGTCAACGGTCAATCATAATAATGGCCGATCATAACAATGACTGACCGGAAGTTAGAAATTCTTATTTCAGGAGAGCTAAGAAAGGGGGAGATAACAAACGGTGATCGGGAACGAGGGGCTGTGTGTGGGATGTAGACTGCTGGTGATCTTGACGTATGTAGTGTGAAAATGGGGGAAGGGAGAAGGGAGAAAGTAGTTGGTCAGTTGTAGTGTGTGCGTGGTGTGATGCGAGGGTATTGGTGTGGTGTGATGTGAGGGTGTTGGGAGGTGGGGAAGGCATGGGTGGAGTGTGGGGTAGAGGTAGGGGTATATGGGTAGGGGTGGGTGGTGGGTGTAAGGAATTGGATGGGGTGGAGTGGGAAGGTAGAGTAGGAGTGTGTTGGGGTGTGCTGGGATGAGCTTATGAGGGGGTGTTGACGAGGAGGGAGAAGGGGAAGGTGGATGTAAGAGAGGGGGAAGATGGGTATGGGAGGGGAGAGGAAGAGAGGAGAGAGGGTGGGTATAAGAGAGGGAAGGGGGATTGAGAGAGGGGGAAGGTGGGTATGGGGGGGAGAAAGAGAGGAAGAGAAAGAGAGGAAGAGAAAGAGAGTGAGAGAGAGGGAAGAGGGGTATGGGGGGAAGAAGAAAGGAAGAGAAAGAGAGTGAGAGAGAGGGGAAAAGAGTGAGAGAGTAAGGGTGAGAGAGTAAGAGTGTAGAGAGTAGGAGAGTAAGAGTGTAGAGAGTAAGAGTGAGAGAGGGGGGAGTACGGGAGAGGGGGGGAGGGGGAGAGAGGGGGAGTACGAGAGAAGAGAGTGAGAGAGAGGAGAGAAAGAGGAGTGAAAGAGTAGGAGAGTA
>NC_142930.1:160661452-160673952 GCF_046866305.1 Octopus bimaculoides | reverse complement strand
TGATGAGACAGATGAGATAGTTTGTATGTAGTTTGTTTCCAAATAGGTCGACAACTCCGATGAAATATCTACAGGAAGAATATGTACGAGGGAATGACACTTTCAGAGAAGAATAGGGCGATTATAGATTCATAGAATATTTGAATATAGTAACACAGTAAAATAAATGAGGAGAAAAAAGCAGGAGTGACGAATAAAATGGGGAACAGAAAGTATGCAGATCGATAAATCAAAGAAATCTTTGTTTTAAAATGCTGGGGAGAAAAACAGAGAGAATGATTCTGCAATTATGAGCTACTATAAAGCTACGTAAAGAAAGTAGGAAACTGGGTCTCCACAATCATTCGAATGAACTTTTAGTTGATGCAGCAAAAGTTGTTCGGGTGTCACATCAATAAGCTTGTATTGGTTTTATATTACCTTTTTAAATGGTTGATGCAGGATTTTTTTTTCAACATAGAGAATAAACCTAAATAATAGAATGGAGCTTCAATAATCATTATGTATGTGAAGCCCTTATAAAAGATCAATAATTTTGAATCTAAGCCATGGATACATACATACACATACACACGGGCGCACAGACTTATATATGCATGAGTGTCTGTGTGCGTGTGTATGAGTGTGTGTGTGTGTAAATAAACATACATACTTACATATACACATAAATAATGCATACCTACATACGTACAATATGGCACCGAATTCTTTTACCTCAGTATAAGGGGAGAATGTATATGTGTGCTATTAATATTTCTGTAATGAATACTATTGTCAAGAAATTTTGCTATTAATATATACCTGGTGAGGAAAATTTCTTTATCTACTTTTAGAAAAAAAAATGCGAAGATCATCTTTTATTATAGAACATCTTAAGAGAAAAAAAAGCGGTGAAGTATTTCTGAAGCTCAACACGTTGGATTACTAATACCTACACCATAACTGCACAGGAGACTAGGGGCAGCTATTGCAGGTTGTGGAGGTATGAAATTAAATCCCATGTGGCTGTCGAATTGACCCAATACCAGGATCAATTCAGCAAAAAGAATAGGAAGATCTTTCATTAGGTTACTTGTGAAGATTGAAAACTGAGTGGAGTATAAGTGTTCAGTTTGCAAAGAACTACTACAAAAAGCATCCTGTGCTGAAGACAAATTGCCTAGTAACCCAAAAAATCACCAGAATCACATAACAAATAAGAATTTGTCTTGACCAGTGAATTTCTTTCATCAAAAGATCATAAATACGGCCCACCACCGATGTGATTACCATAAAACTGAGACGAGCATCATGGGTGAGCAGCAATTGATTACGAATAACGTGGGACAGTGAGTAAAACAAAAGTAATGAGTAAATACAAAACAAAATTTTAACATTAACAATTATATGAAGAATATTTACTACACGAATCGATAGAAAACTGATCTGCCTGATGTTATCCATAATAGACCCAATAGCAAAATAAGAACTAGCAGAGACTGAAACCCCTAAACTTTGGATATAGAATGTTCCAGAAATATTCACAAGTTACTACCCTCCAATGAGTTATGACAAAGGTTCTGTCGAATTAGAACGCTATAGAGAGGAGGGATTGTCCTGATTGCCTCACCAAACGTGCACCAGGACCAGATAAAGAATACTGGTGGAATACTACAATAAAAACTGGAACATCGTGTAAGAATAAACAGACAGATAGATATATATGGGACAGGGAGAAAATGATGTGCACCGTTGAAGACATATTTTTCTCAGTGGATAGGAATAACTCAACAAATATTGAGGAACTGACGAATGATTTACAGCTCTTATAACCAGAGTATAGATTTTCATTTGCTCAAATTATCAGAGGTGAACTGGGCTACGTAACAACCGATTTTCCTACAGGGAACAGACCAGACTGATTCACTTTCTTCTGAGGAAGAATGAACATTTTCAAAACATTTCAGGGATTCTCCATTTCAGATACCTGTTCAGCAATAAGCACACAATTATATACAGATATAGAAAACATGGTGTTTTCTTCATATTCATGACCTGATATCATATTTAAAAGTGAGGGTTACTCTCGGAAGCGTGTATCACATTCCAATGTGTATGAATTGTTTAAAATGACTGAGGTAAGTAGATACCACCAATATGATTAAGGGAGACTAGCGACAAAGTAATGTTTCAGTAATTTCTACTTATAAATTATTGCTATGGATTTTTAGACAGAGAACCAAAAAATATTGGAGAACAATTAGTTTTACAGTTAATGTTTTCATTTGTGGATTTCGATTTTCGATTCCCGACGAATTTCGATAAAATCATACCTAAACGCCTGAGTTAGTAGCGTAATGTTTTCAGGTGTTGCCAATTATGGGCGTTTGAAATACGTTTGCTGTTAATCCAATGTATGTTACAGAGACCGCGTTTGTACTAGCAGTAGCTGAATAAATAATTCCTTTTGGAGTACACCTCCGAAAACATACACATGTTAATGTATGAATGCAATTTCAATATTTGGAAGATTGCAAACGTATTGTATAAATATTGTGCGAGGTTTGGAGTTGTTGAATTAGGTGCCTTCAAATAACAACTAGAAATAGTTGTGTGATATTTATTATTTCGTAGAAGATGTTCTTGTAAAAGAAACCAGCACATTTAACAACCGTTGCAGAACACACATTGGCTTAATGTTGGTTTTAACTAAACATTGTGGTTGTAGGAAGTAGTTTTAATGGATATATATTTTTTGCTTTTGTCGGCGAATCTGCTTCTTAATGTATCGTTTTACTATTGTAAAGCTTTTGCTAAAGCAGATTCTGTAGCGGTGT
The DNA here is from genome assembly GCF_046866305.1 of Octopus bimaculoides. Classification (NCBI taxonomy): domain Eukaryota; kingdom Metazoa; phylum Mollusca; class Cephalopoda; order Octopoda; family Octopodidae; genus Octopus; species Octopus bimaculoides. Next base: position 160,671,136 of record NC_142930.1, on the reverse strand, counting down.
GTTCCAAAAGAAACATAGAAATAGTTTAAGCTGAATAGTCTAAGACACAACATGGATAGTCTGATGATGTGTGTACGTCCTTTAAAGGTCAATTGAACTTTCTATAAGGACAAAACTGGGGAATTATTGAGGTTACAAGTGATGTCTGAGAATCTAACCGAATATAGTCATGATTTGACACTAATATTTCATACGAAGCTTTTGAAAAATTTATAAAGATTTATCATACACTCATCTGCCGATTGCAAGTGAAGTATTAATAAGCAATATTCTGGATGATTACTTGTCTACATACCCAATAAAGACAGCGTAGGATGTAAGAAGAAATCATGACTCATGCCAAAGAGTTCAACACCAAAATCTTTCCGAAATATACACAACCATGCACCATCACAAAATTGCGCGCGCGCGCATACACACACACACAAGAATGTGTGTGTATGTATGCATATATAACGATATCTGTACACATACATTTAAACATATATATATACATACATCCACACGCATATACACATCCACCCACATATATGTATATATATATATATATATATATATAGATATATGTGTGTGAATGTGTATATATATGCGTGTGTGTGTGGGGGGGGTGTCAGTGTATGGCAGTGTGTGTGTGTGTTACCGTGTCTGTGCCTCTGCGTGTGCGTGCGTGCGTGCGTGCGTGCGCAGGCGCGTGGGTTGTATGTATGTGTATTTTTGCATCCTTATGTAAGCGTGTGTCTGATTCGTTTCTTCGTCCGATCTTTATCTATTTTTTGTTATTTTCCATCTCTTAAATCAATCTCATTATTTTCTCTCTCATATGCATTCACAGGCAGAGTACCAACGTCGCATTGGCTGCGCTGCTTCAAACAAACTAACCAAATAAAGATCATGTACTCTCTAACTATCTCATGTTCTATAACTGTATATCTATGTTTTTTTTTCATTCTTTTACTTCTTTTAGTCATTTGATTCCAGCCATGCTGGAGCACCGCCTTTAGTCGAATGAATCGACCACAGAACTTACATTTTGTAAGTTTGTACTTATTTTATCGGCCACTTTTACCGAAACGTAAGGTTATGATGTTGGGGGACACACACAGACTCACAAACGTATACAAGTATCTATCTATCTATATATCTATATATATATATATATATATATATATATATATATATATATATATAGAGAGAGAGAGAGAGAGAGAGAGAGAGAGAGAGAGAGAGAGAGAGAGAGAGAGAGAGAAAGAGAGAAAGAAAGAAAGAAAGAAAGAGAGAGAGAGAGAGAGACAGAGAGGGGGGGCCATTTTTTTCTCAAAGTGTTAAAATTGAGAAAAGAATTGTTATAGAAAGGTACTTGAAAGCGTTAAGAACTGAAAGCATTCACAAGGCCCTCATGGGCCCGAGACTCCAGTAGAAAACAATTGCCGAAAGTGCCACGCAATGGGACTGAACCTGGAGCCATGTGGTTCGGAATCAATATTCTTACCACACAGCCACGCCTGCGCCTATTGATATAGATATATAGATAGATATATATACACACACACACACACACACACACACACACATATATATATATAAATATATATATGTATATATATAAATGTATATGCATGTATATGTAAATATATCCATGTATACTTATTTGATTATATATGTACGTATGGGGAATTTACAAAGAAAACAAAAGACGAAGACGGGTGTGTAAACAACAAACAGATGTATTAGTTTAACGCTCGGGAAGTGAGAAACTCTTTTACGTTTCGAGCCTACGCTCTTCGGCAGAAAGGAACACAGAAATAAATAGGGTCTGAAAATAAACATATGTATATATATGTATATATGTTTGGTGTATATGTATGTGTGTATGTGTATATATATATATATATATATGTATGTATATATATATATACACACACACACACACACACACACACACACACATATATATATAAATATAATTGTCTTTCGCCCTTTCAACTCCGACACACTGGCCAATGCATTTCATTCACTTTTAATTTCGCAGTGATCATAAGAAGACATACAAAAATAGGCAATATGTAGATAGCACACAGACATGTGTATGATGTGCATGGATGTGTCGTTGAGAGATGAAGTGGACATACGAATGTGTTTGCGTATGTGGCAACGTATATAAATGCTGATACGTCCGCCTGAAGTGATCTGTGTTTAGTTGCGTAGATCAACGCATACTAGAATATGTATATGCGCGCACTTATCTCATACTAGATGCGTGTATGTGTATGTGCGCTGTCTTCCAAAGATAATTGAACCAAATTCCCGATCGTTAAATCCAAGCCTGACAATGCTGTATTATATCTGCACACGCTCCTCATGTCGAAACACTTACTTGGTGTTTTTTTTTCTTTTCTCATCTCGCTTCATGTATGTATGTGTGTGCACGTGTTTATATATGTGTGTATCCATATACGTATAGGTCTACACGTATGTGTATATATATGTTCTATACGTATATAGATGCATATATATGTATATATGTATATATATATGCTTACATATACTATATATATATATACACTGTATGCATATATATATTTATATATATGCTTATATATACTATATATATATATACACTGTATGCATATATATATTTATATACATATATGTGTATGCATGTGCGTATATACATACATACGCATATATATACATATATATACATAATGTACACATAAATATATGCATGTATATAGATATATTGTTTTATATAGATTAGAGGCATGTTGTACCTACATTTATATGCGTATGTGTGTGTGAGTATATGTGTGCATTTGTACACCCATACATCTCTCTCTCTCTCTCTCTCTCTCTCTCTCTCTCTGCATACGTACACACACACATACGTACATACATACCTACATGTTTGTATTCAAGTATCATCTCTCTTCGTAATCTCAATATCTGTCATTATTTCTCTATTTTCTTTCCCCCTTTTTACATCTCACTATACTTTTTATTTCTCTCTCCCTCTCTCACTCTCTGTATATATATATATATATATATATATATATATATATATGTATATATATCTTTGTAAAATTGGATCTTTGAACTTGCGTTGCCAGTAACATTAGTCCCAGGGATATAATAAGTGTCCAGCCTTCACTGCCATCAAAATACCGAATGATAAATAATTGCTCTCGTCACACAGTTCTCTCCGGTATAAATAACCCATTACGCACAATTCTGAGACAGCAATTACGTCAAATAAACAAAATTATGCTCCATTCGATTTGAAAGCTAAAAGAAAGTGTAATGAAAGTATTAAATCTCAATACTGCTGCCAAATGTTGCAATCAGTGATGGCGATGTCGGTGCTGTCACTTCCTCTGCACTATGTGTGCCCGGTTGCTTTGGTGGACTTTGCTATAATTTAATTCCAACCCCCTTGGGCACATCTGTAATATTAGAAAGTCGAAGCGTAATCTATCTCATAATTTGCATGCATGTTCAAGGTAAAGCTTTCTCCTACGTGCACAAACACAAATTCCGAATAATGGTTGGCGTAAAGGCTGAAAAAGTAAAATAGAGTATTTCTCCAGCCATTCATGTATGTATGTATATATATATATATATATATATATATATATATATCCCATAGAAAGAGAGAAATATTCATACATATTATATATATATATTCCAACTTGTCTTTCATTTGTCACACACACACACACACACATATATATATATATATATATATATATATAGTGTGTTGTTTGTGTCTCTGTGGTCAGACATAACAGAGCCTTACATTTCGTAACAGATTTAATTTGTTATTCGAATTTTCAATGGAGTAGGTTTCTTATTTAAGCCATAACTTAACCGTTGCTAGCATTTTTGAAATAAGGAAACTTACGACATCGAAAAATATAAAGCAAATCTTAACCACTTATAACAGTTTATTTTATGAAAACAAAGTCCTGTTAAATTAATAAAACCTAATTATTCCCAACATATTTGATTATCTTCGTTATATCGAAAAAATCCCTGATTACCTCCGCCTGTTTCGAACTCTCCAAAGCAATGTCGCTACACGCAAAATTTTATTACATTTTCCTAACATGACGATTTAAATATCTTCTTTAACCATATGATACCAGTCTTCTGTAGTTTTTGTTTCATTCTGTTTTGTTATATATATATATATATATATATATATATATATATATACACGACGAGCTTCTTCCAGTTGTCTACCAAATCCACTCACAATTGGTCGAGCAAGGCTATATTAGAAGGCAATATAGTCGACCCAAGGCTATAGTAGAAGGCACTTGCCCAAGGTGCAACGCAGTGGGACTACAACCTGGAACCGTGTGGTAGGGAAGCAAGCTTCTTAACACAGCCACGCCTGCGCCTATTATTGATATATAATATTTTTCATGAGATGCTGGACCGAAAACTATTTTCTAGGTCTATGATACTAGCGAGAGGAACAGAAAGGGAAACCACGAATCATAGGTTATCCTCAAAGCTGGTGCAAATGCTTGCAAGATAGATGATCCTCTCAAGACACAGAACGATGAAACTTCACTGTTATAAATTATACCGGCTTAAGTACGCCAAACAGAAATAGATACGGTACATCCATCGATCTTTCTGTTTTCACTTATGCCAGTTCCATGGGAAGGCTTTGTCAACAACTTCTTGAAAAAGAAAGCATATATAATAAAAAATAACCGTAACAGGCAATCAGAAACAGAAGAACGTGATTGTAGATCCAGGTTCTTAACTGCCTACACCATATCTGATCCCTAACTAGAAGTTTCGAGATACTTATTTTAATGCTGGACGTCACCTTTATATTTCACACATTTACACACACAAACATTCATCCCCCACACACACATGCAAATGCTAACATACATACACACATACACAGACACAAACGCACGTACATATGTATATATGAATGTGGGTATGTATATGTATATACATATGTGTATGTATGTATGCGTGCATGCATGCATGAATGTATGCATGCATGTATATATGTAATTTAATAAGCACGGAGAAACGATATTTATCTCTCGCTGAGGGGATAGGTGAAATACATCTTTGTTGATTCTACCAATAACAGAACAGTACGCTCTCTCTGAAGTTTTATATATATATATATATATATATATTATGATAATAACATTAGGGATAAAAATCCAAATTTACAGGCAAAAATTGAATTTAATTTATTAAAATTAAATTATATTTCGCAATATATAATATATAAATATATAATTTACAGAAAAAAACGAACAATTATTGAATTCATCCATGAAAATCCACAATCACATATAGAACAATTCAGTGAGTAATAAATATTTAAATAGTATATATAAATTATTAAATAGTGCAATACAGTAGTATTGCTTCTCAATAAAACAAAGCACCATGAGGTTAAAATAAAAATATAGGATGATGTTAAAACAATGTACCAATATTTACTGGAAAGAGCAGACGATAATATACTACTGCATTGCACGTTTTAATATTTTTTTTTCATTGAACACTTTTTCACTTCTCTCGATGTGATAATAGCCAGGCGTTCAAACGAGTAATGCTGGCATTGATGTAGGTGATATGAGAAACTTTGTCTAGGTAAATCTAACCGAAGGGAACTAATAAAATTTACGTTAGTAACCGTAATTTGGTAAGTTCGAAACCGAGGTCCAAGATTATCTACATCGGGGTTGAACATATATTTAATGTTCTTCCTACAGTTAAGATGAACTTCTTTTTTATGTTCGCCACCTGCAAACGTCTTTGCCAGTATATATATATATATATATATATATATATATATATATATATATATATATCGCACGAATTATCTTCTCTCTTCCCATCAAGTTCGTCACATCACAGCGTTCAGCATACAGATATTTTCTGCCCTAACTCTTCGAAACGCTTAATTTAGAATAAGGGCAGCTGATGAAGGAATATTCTCTATGTGGCCTGATTGTTTTCTGTACTCTGCTTTTGTTCGGTTTTTCATTTTGTCCACGTTTTTTTGCGACGTCCTGTACCCAGATATGCATCTATATATACATGTATATGTAGGTGTGTAAATACATGTACGTATATATACATATACTCACATATTATTTGTATTTATTTTATATATATATATATATATATATCATCATCATCATTTAACGTCCGCCTTCCATGCTAGCATGGGTTGGACGATTTGACTGAGGACTGGTGAAACCGGATGGCTACACCAGGCTCCAATCTGATTTGGCAGTGTTTCTACAGCTGGATACCCTTCCTAACGCCAACCACTCAGAGAGTTTAGTGGGTGCTTTTACGTGTCACCCGCACGAAAACGGCCACGTTCGAAATGGTGTCTTTTATGTGCCACCCGCACAAGAGCCAGTCCACGGGCACTGGCAACGATCTCGTTCGAAAACCCTACAAGGCCAGTCAGGCTGAATATATATATATATATATATATATATATATATATATATATATATATATATATATACATATATGTCTGTACGTATTGTCGTCGTCGTTTAACGTCCGCTTTCCATGCTAGCATGGGTTGGACGATTTGACTGAGGACTGGTGAAACCAGATGGCTACACCAGGCTCCAATCTGATTTGGCAGTGTTTCTACAGCTGGATGCCCTTCCTAAAAGCCAACCACTCAGAGAGTGTAGTGGGTGCTTTTACGTGTCACCCGCACGAAGGCCAGTCATGCGGTACTGGCAAAGGCCACGCTCATCTCGCTCGAGAAACCTCATGTGTCACCCGCACAAGAGCCAGCCCAGGGGCACCAGCAACGATCCCGCTCGAAAGATGTGTCGCCCGCACATGAGCCAGTCCAGGGGCACTGGCAACGATCCCGCTCGAAAGATTCCATGTGTCACCCGCACATGAGCCAGTCCGGCGGAACTGGCAACGATCTCGCACCAAAGATATCATGTGTCGCCCGCACATGAGCCAGTCCGGGGGCACTGGCAACGATCCCGCTCGAAAGATTTCATGTGTCGCCCGCACATGAGCTAGTCCGGGGGCACCGGCAACGATCTCGCTCGAAAAACCTCATGTTTCACCCGCACAAGAGCCGGCCCAGGGGCACCGGCAACGATCTCGCTCGAAAGATTTCATGTGTCGCCCGCAGAAGAGCCAGTCCAGGGGCACTGGCATCGATCCCGCTCGAAAGATTTCATGTGTCACCCGCACAAGAGCCAGTCCAGGGGCACTGGTAACGATCTCGCACGAAAGATATCATATGTCGCCCGCACAAGAGCCAGTCCAGGGGCACTGGCAACGATCCCGATCGAAAGATTTCATGTGTCGCCCGCACATGAGCCAGTCCGGGGGCACCGGCAACGATCTCGCTCGAAAAACCTCATGTTTCACCCGCACAAGAGCCGGCCCAGGGGCACCGGCAACGATCTCGCTCGAAAGACTTCATGTGTCGCCCGCACATGAGCCAGTCCAGGGGCACTGGCAACGATCCCGCTCGAAACATTTCATGTGTCACCCGCAGAAGAGCCAGTCCAGGGGCACTGGCAACGATCCCGCTCGAAACATTTCATGTGTCACCCGCAGAAGAGCCAGTCCAGGGGCACTGGCAACGATCCCGCTCGAAACATTTCATGTGTCACCCGCAGAAGAGCCAGTCCAGGGGCACTGGTAACGATCTCGCTCGAAAGATATATGTCGCCCGCACATGACCCAGACCAGTGGCACTGGCAGCGATCTCGCTCGTATTGGTGCATTGCTGTACCACTATCCTATATATATATATATATATATATATATATAGACGAACACATAGATAGATGGTGATTTATACATAACGTTTATGACTTTATATTAAAACTGACACGAATGAAATTAAATGCATTCGACGAGGAACAGAAAATATACACGGCTGTTCTACTGCTTGTTGCTTTCATACGCTATTGTTCTATTATTTTAAAAGATTAAATTTCGCTATTTGTTCAGCTCCAAAGTATTTCATTCATATAATTCTATCAAACCGCTAAGATCTTATCACGCCAGTCAGTTATTTATTATTGGGTTACGAGTCATGCTGAAATAAAAAAAAAGAAATCTATTTTAATATTGACATGTAATATATAACACGAAGTAAATTTGTGTGGCAGATACAAGTCGCGATGTTACTCAGTATTTATAATAAGCTTGTATATATCTATTTTCTTATTGTATTGATAGTTATTGTTTAGATAAGGTCAGTCGCTATTCAATAATCATATGATTAGTGTTTTCCGTCTGTGACATTTCCATCTAGCTTTCAGTAATAGTCTAACCTGTGCTTCATTAACCAATATGTCATTTTATAAATAATTCAGTCTACGGGTTCTTTTTATTAATTACATAAATCTCTATGGAGCTCATGAACGTGACACAAGGCATCACCCACTGCACATGTCATATCTATTAATTGCGTCCGCTCTAAGAGCTACAGAAGAATTTAAATATACAAGACGAAGAGCAGTATCAAAAACAGAAGTAGAAATATAATCTGCGTTCCCATAACGGTTAATGCAAATAAACCCTCGATTCAAGCAAACATCTCTTTATATTTCAACATGACGCTTATAGCTTCTTTTCACCTATCAGATGAATCTTTTTTTATGTTCGGGAACTTTTAAAATATTATCTTTTTTATAATGTTATCTTATTATAGTGTTATCTTATTATAATGGATCATTTTTAGGGCGTATTACATGATGGCATTCTTGCTGGAGTGTACCATATTTTATCCCGGTTAAACGACGGCTAACGATTTCAGCATCGAAAACCACAACAAAGAATGTCGCTGTTTCAAACTTGTTCCCCTTTCTGCGGTTCAGTGTATATCCTTGTATTTATTTATGGCTTAAAAATTGAATTCTCCCTATTTTAGATGATGTTGAAATAGATTAGACAAAAAGTATACATGCCTGAACGAATCCAGTTCAATTTAGCAAATACTTAGATATAACTCTGAAAATGTGAAATAATTTGTTCAAATGTCATGCTGTATATTGGGAATATATAAATAGCAAAGTCTGATTTAGATTATAAATATTATTAAAAACTGCGTCTATCACATTATAAATAGGATATATGTCTTTTTATTACACGGCTGTGAGAATAGTAATAGTATACGCAAGTCTATGTCAGGGACCACCCATTTGTGAATGCTATTATATTCCAATCTTATATACTACTTAATCATTTTTAATAGCAATAAAACATTAAAATAGACAGCAGGAAATACATTATCGTGTTAATATAATATAGACACCAAACAAAATACAGAAATCCTTTCACTTCACAGAGATAGAAAATAGTAATTTTCTTAGATGCGGCTTTTGGATTTAAGTCATAAGTAGGTGATATTAACGAATGACAATAGAGTACAAAATTACGCAAATAATCATCTTAGTTTGAAGTCATTTCATGTCATATGAATACTCCCGCAGCAATGTCTAATGTCTCTGCAGCTAATTCCAACTTCACGCTTCACCATTACTCTCACTACGCCATCCTACGCAGATATAGTGTCATATTTCTGTCTATTGCATTTGCATGAACAGTTAATTCAGCGTAATTACCAAACAAGGCATATAGTTTCATATTAATTTCTTGAATTAATTGCTAGATACAGATTTTCAT
>NC_142930.1:160643952-160656452 GCF_046866305.1 Octopus bimaculoides | reverse complement strand
ATGTGGTCACCTACATTGTCTGACTGCCATTACTGGGTTCCCTTGCTTGCGTAGCATGTTGCAAATCCTTGCAGCCCCCCTCTTGATCCAGGGCAGCACTACCTACTCCATGCACGCTGATGTAAGCCTCTGTGTTAAGTCTGAGTCTATGTGGGAAGATGAATGGAGGCGTAACGTCTTCATCACTAGAGATCACTCCAAACACTATGTTGTTGTCTTGTTGTTGACTGGACGTTCGATTTTTATCAGCCCCGGTACATGTCCTCAGATTGCACCGTTCTCAGAATGACATCTAAACACTCTGAAATGACCGCACTGGAGCTACCGGTACGAATACCAAGCAGTACAGCATGTCATTTCCAAATTTCTTGCAGAATTATTTGCATCATGGTACTGATTTTTGCACAGACAGTGCCCAACGCACCCTAGTATACTGTGTAGTCCAAAAAATAAAAAATAAACAACGTCCATGCGTGAAATTAAAACTAGAGTATGGCGACAACGTACCCATCGCAACCTGTACGTAGGTCCATATATATATATGCATATATATGTATATAACGGGTATATTGATATGTATAAATAAATAGATATATGTGTATATATATATATATATATATATATATATATATATATATATATATATATATATATATAACGGGTATATTGATATGTATAAATAAATAAATATATGTGTGTGTATATATATATATATATATATATATATATATATATATATATATATATATATATATATATATAACCACATTCTTATCCACATACATATATTCATACTTACATAGTTATGTGTGACATTCAATAGTTTTATTCATTTACGTTAGGTTTTAAGCAAATATAAATATCTATTGGCAACGTAAACACAACAGACGATAGAAGCGCTAGACTCGTCGTCGCCAGAGCGATCAAGGAAATCTGTGAACAAATATATAAAGTGTTATTACGTGATATCCAGGCATTGTTACTGAATTAGATTCCTACATATTTTGCTTAAGTACTGTGCATGCCTACAAATATCATATCACAGAAAACAAAAACAAAAAAAATGAAATTATGAGAATTATGTTATAACGAAGAGATTATCTCAGCATATTTATTGGTTTTTTACTACGTTTTCGTCCGCAATAGATAGTTTATCTCTTACGTCCCATATTTCTTTTTATTTCGCTTATTTACATACCTTACTTCAGTTGCCACTGTTTCGTTATGACAAATATACGAGTCTTATTTATTGAATTGTTTCACTTGCTGTCTTGGTTCCTCAATTTCCCTCCAATATATACATATACGAGTGCGTGTTGAAATGTTCCTGGCATTGGGTAAAAGAAAATACAGGAGGATCACGTAAATATGATTTCATAGCCCTTGGAAATTTATATGTTTATTGCAATGTTCCTTCCTTTTCTGCTAAAACCAGTAAAATAAGTCGGAAGTTGGGTCTCCAACCAGGCCTTTCTCGATGCCCTTAAAGCCAGAAAAAATTCAGCACACACTATGTGCCTGTATAAATGTGTGTGTATAGTCTTCTTTCTTTTATTCGACTCAGGCATTTGGCTGCCGCTATACTGGAGCACCACCTTTTGTCGAACAAATCAACCCTAGGACTTATTCTTTGTAAGCCTAGTACTTATTCTATCGTTCAGTTTTGCCGAACCACTAAGTTACCGGGACGTAAACACACCAACATCGGTTGTGAAGCGATGGTGGGGACAAGCACAGCCACTCAAATATATATATATATATATATATATATATATATATATATATATATATATATATATATATGTATATATATATATATATATTAATAAATTATAGGGTAGCAAAAATATTTTAGAAATTTTATTTACCACCAGTGGTCTAGCGAGAGTAAAAAACAGTCAATAGACTATGTATTATTCATTTAAAATGCAGAGATGCCTATAATAGGACATCTACTCGCTAGAAATAGCATCAAAAGACTACATACCACAAAAATTAGGGATAATTTCGAAAGGAAATGAAAAATAAAAACTTTTACCAATCTATATTCTGTACCATGGTTTCAAGTCAATTTTAGTAAGATAAAGATTATATATCTTACAAGGTCGGACTATCGTCAGCAGAAATGACCAGACAACATATGAAGCACGAGTCAATACGCAGCATGGTTCGTGTTCCTATGTCTAATTTTTCAAAATATACCGCGTATTTGCGGTTTACCTAATCGGCAGCAAATACAAAAATGCAAAAATGCCGAAATTCCTTCAGAAAAATCGGTAAACCGCAAATACGCGATATATTTTGAAAAATTAGACATAGGAACACGAACCATGCTGCGTATTGACTCGTGCTTCATATGTTGTCTGGTCATTTCTGCTGACGATAGTCCGACCTTGTAAGATATATAATCTTTATCTTACTAAAATTGACTTGAAACCATGGTACAGAATATAGATTGGTAAAAGTTTTTATTTTTCATTTCCTTTCGAAATTATCCCTAATTTTTGTGGTATGTAGTATTTTGCTGCTATTTCTAGCGAGTAGATGTCCTATTATAGGCATCTCTGCATTTTAAATGAATATATATATATATATATATATGTGTATGTGTGTGTGTGTGTGTATAGATACGACGGGCTTCTTTCAGTTTCCGTCTACGAAATCTACTGAAGGATTTGGTCGCCAGACGCCATAGTAGAAGACACTTGCGCAAGGTGTCAGGCAGTGGGACAACCGGGAACATTGTGGCTGGTAAGCAATCTTCTTACCACATAGGCACCCCTACACTTATACACACACACACACACACACAGACACACACACACACATATATATGTGTGGGAAGTTTATCCAGTGCAACCCTTAAACACGTAAATAGTATTTTCTAAACAAGTTAGTGACTTATTCTCGAATATAACAATACTAGCGCCTCTGAGGGTAATATTCTCTGGGAACGCAAAAAGACCTTTTCAGAGTTATTTACTTTGAATTGTTATTATCTCATATCTAATTAGCCTGTTATTACGTAACATGCTTCAAGATTTTAATATACATACCTTATTAGTATTTCCTTCTATGTTCTATATCCTCTGGGAATGCATTAAAGTCCTTTTCGGCGCTACTTTACTTGAATTGTTACTATCGGGTAACTAATTTCATGTCATTACATAACTGACTTCACAATTTAGGTACTCGTTACTTATTGGGAATTCCCCAAAACAAGATCCTGTGTAAGACAGTTCGGTATTCTCTGTAAATGCACAAACACCGTTTTAAGGGCTATATATTTTATATTGTTGTTATAGGATTAGCGAAAAATTATGAAAACGCAACCAAGGGATTAACACAGCTTTCCTTGGAATTACCGGATACGTCAGCTAGTATATATATATATATATAAATGTATTTTGCTTGTATGTATCTATAGGTGATTTTGAATAAATTTAATTGCAAACAAATGCGTTGTTTTCCACAGCTAATTTCGAGACATTTCTACATTCAAACAAACCCAGCTTCATATAACTATTAATTAAAATCGATGTAACCATCAAATTTATTTTATTTCTGTCACCACAACCTAAGTTTTGCTTGTAAATAGTTAAAATCTATGGGGTTTATGATGAACGTTATCCACTACTTGTCGTGGATTATCCGTAGGGCAGGCTTTACATAAACGCAGATATGTTTGAAAAGCTTTCTTCTCATATTTTAAAAATCTTTATTGCAATACATCTGGGATAACATTATTCAATATTCCCTTTACTTTGCAGATGGCAGGTGGAAGATCTAGTTCATGATTTCTTTTTCGTTTTCAAAATTGTGCGAGAAGTTGTCGCAGATGCGGCCCTCGTCTCCTTGTTAGATTATTTTCTAAAATGTTATGAATTGAACCATTGTTAAAATTAACACAGAACGATTGGATGTGAAAAATATACCTAACATAAAAAAGATGCTGGAACTAGATACAAATATACATTGATGGAATCCGAAACAAGGTTCCAGATTTGACGGCAATCTTTGAAGTCGATTGAATTGGGGTACTTAGTTTTCAGTATGAATTTAAGAAAAAAAAAACAAAATGAAAGAGCGAATTCAACTCATAACAAAAAGTAACTAAATATTATATGCATGAGGAATTTTGTCTGATTCAGCAACGTTTTCAATATTCACCAGTTGGGTATGATATTTATCATGAAGAATGTTATTAGCACCACGGGTATGATTAAATAGAATCTGCATTAGTAAAATAAGTAATTCAGATTTACCGGGGCATAATATTGTACAGAAAATAAAAAAGAATAGGAAAGTTAGAGTGATAAATGTATGCTTCGATACTGTAAAAATATACACCAGTCTTATGAGCACACTAACAATAATTGCATACGCTACCAGCACTGTTAAAACTAACTACATATATTCAGCTTGTGCTGTCAGTAATGTCCTTTACTTAAGAACCAGTGCACGGAAAGCTGTAGCAATAACTTCGAGGAAATCACCATAAACGCCAGGAACAGTACATAATTGAGTATCAGAATAAAATATAATAAATATTCCCGACAATAGGAATCATAAGGGACAACGATCCGCCGAACAGTTATTTTGACAGCAAGGAATATTCTAACAGTGTCTCTCATTGAGTAGCTACTCAATTATAGATTTGTATATCTACTGATATCTGAAATCGATACACGTAATCTACAGAGGAAAATAACACCTACATGGGAACATGGAAAAAAATAATTGTAGACATCAAGAAAATGCAATTCATTTATGGACATTGAAACATACACTGACTGCTTTTGTTTGGTTTCATGGTCACATTGACAGTTAACAAGCAGCATACCATGATCATATAGACGGTACTCTAAACTTTCTTCTTCTCATTTTACCGTTAGTTTTTATCTGAAAAACAAAAGTGAATACTCCAAACTGAAGACTTTAGCTTTTACTATGCTGGGACACTGCCTTAAAGAATTTTTCGTCGAATGAATTAATTACAGTACTTATTTTTTAAAGCCTGGTATTCATTTTACCGGCCTCTATTGCCAAACGGCTGGATATTGGGAACGTAAAAACACATCAATATCGGTTACCAAGTCGTGGGTAGTGGACCAACACGGGCACAAAGACACCGAAATCGCGTGGTTTAGAAGCAAGATTCTTACCACACAGCTACGCATTTATCTGCGTTTATCTCCCCTAAATGCCAGTTACATAGAATATCTACCTTGCCTACGTTTATTTACTTCCAATAAGAAGCGAGTCAGTGAAGTTCAAAAGCAATACTTCCATCGATCTAAACACTGCTTTATAAGTGCATAGAAATCACTACACATTCTTTCTCTAAATAGAAAATACCTGTTAGAAATATGGATGTTGGCAATAAATCAGTTCACACATCGAAACTATACAGTACATATGCCATGACAAAATGTAAGGCATAGGTATTATTTCTAAGACAAAAATGTTCGAAATTATCTGAATATACGTAACAGAAGTGTTTTTGTAGAAAATACATTTGTAACATCACAGAAATATTATGATCTGTAGGCAACTTACTTATTATCTCCTATAAACGAACCATGAAATCAGAGTTCAAAGTAAAGCATATTACAAAGCTGAAAAATTCGATCTTAATGGAGGATATTGTACTCGGAAAATACTAATGAAACATGCATTCAGAGGAATGACACCCAAACTTGTTATAGGTGAAATTAGCAGAAACACAGAATTATGTGCAAAAGATTGACTATAAAAATAAACAGAGCATTTCAACATATAACAAAACCTCAACTACATCAAATGAAGTATAGCCAACAATCGATATTCTATAAACTATTATCAATCTCCTTCCTTCATCGTCTCGAGCATAGTATGCGTGTATGGTTTTATATATATATATATATATATATATATACACACATAAATATCTATATACATATATGTATGTGTCTTTATATAGCTATCTTTCTATTTATGTATCTCTCTTTCTCTCTCTCTGTATATATATATATATATATATATATATATATATATATATATATATATATATATATATGTACTCACACAACGCCAAAGGTATCATATGGGAAAATAAGATGGGTGAGTGTGCGTCCGGCCGAGGCCAGCAAGGCCGATATATGCGCTGAAGTTTCTGTCTGATTCTCTGAGATAAAATCCTTCATAGTCTAGTAGTAAACACAATATACTGTGGTATATATCGGAGGGAGAGGAACTTAGTCGCTGCAGTAACTCACGGGAAGAACAAACGCATTTCTTCTTTGTTGAGGGTTGTCAACGCTGTACATTTGTAATTTGCGTAAACGAAATGTTTTCTGCGATATGTCATGAAGCAGTGAATAAAACACTCTCATATATTTCAGAACCTTGTTTTATTGTAAGAAAACCCGATATGAGCAGCTGTCACAGCATGGGACGAAAATTATCATGTATCAGACTGATGAAAGTTTCTCCCCTCGAAACCGACGTATGATTTTTCAATGTTTTGCAGAACGCCCTGCACGTACGATTTGTTTATAGTGATCAAATGTGTGCCGTACATTAATTAGCTCACTCCGTCCGCCAAATCGACGTTGCCTGGGAAGGTACACAGTGTACCACGAGTCAGGTGTCGATGGGACTGCAGAACAATGTAAGATGAAATGGTTTGTTCAAGAACAAAACACACAACGATAACCAATCTAGGAACTGAAACTACGATCACGGGATCGTGAGTGCGAAATCCCAACTGCTAGGTCATGTGTTCCCATAACTTACTACATATATATATATATATATGGATAATATTTATTATATGTGTGAATGTGTATGTTTGTCTGTGTGTGTATATATATATAGAGAGAGAGAGAGAAAGAAGGAGGGAGGGAGGGAGGGGAACAGTGAGAGAGATGGAGGTATAAGTACGGCACAAAGGTAGCATTGCATATGACGACAGACTGTAGTAGTTTCATTTCTCGATTTCATGAGTTAATACATAAGTAGCAAGGTGTTTCCTTTGAAGATAGACGAAACAACTCAACTACCTGCATCGCCAACCGACTATAAAATGAATGTGTGAGTCCGTGTGTGTGTGTGTGTGTGTGAATGTCTGCCTGTCTGAAAGTGCTTGCCTATATGTGTGTGTGTGTGTGTGTGTGTGTGTGTTTGTGAATGTCTGCCTGTCTGAATGTGGTTGTCTATATATGTGTGTGTGTGTGTGTGTGTGTGTGTGTGTGTGTGTGTGTGTGAATGTCTGCCTGTCTGAAAGTGCTTGTCTATATGTGTGTGTGTGTGTGTGTGTGTGTGTGTGTGTGTGTGTGTATATATATATATATATATATATATATATACACGCACATCTTTATATACACATGCATGTGCGTGTATGAATACATATACAACTATACATTGCATATATATATATATATATATATGCATATACATGTGTGTGTGTGTGTATGTGTGTGTGTGTGTGTGTATGTGTGTGTGTGTGTGCGCGTAAGTATAATGGATGAAAATATGGTCTGAGTATTATTCTATCGGCGAAGCAAATTAGTGGGATTCTCAGATTCTCAGCGTTAGAGATATTAATTACCTGAAATTGATGGATACTCGAAAACAAATTCTAGTTACATGCAAATTATATATCTATCAATCCATGCCATATAACAGAAAAGGTATGAGAGTTCGTCTGCATACAGGCATTTAATACCGTATATGGAAAACCAAAATATGTGGTTCACGTTTGGTAATCCTCCAGAAAGTGAAGAGTCAAACGCAACAGATTCTCAGTTTACGATAGTCGATACAAACCTGCAAAAGACGATGGCTATAGGACAGAAATGATTCAATATTTGGCAGTATTGCTGAGAATTATTCTAGCATGCAACATACTTTAGGGTGTGCGCTCGATAAAGAAAACGTATGTAAATATTAGTGTTATTGATTAGGTTAAAAAGACAGACACAGATATAGAAAACTGAGACAGTTGAATATCTGTCTCTAGATATATTCATTTTAGCTGTCTTGGGCAAAGCATATATTAAAGAAGACTTCTCCATGTAAATCTTATGAAATCTGTATGATATTTACGAGTTTTTATATCTATATATAACACAAGTGGTCGATATTACTGCGAAAAATTAGGAAATATCCAGTTCACCTTCACGAACAGTCTTCAAAAAGAAAAAAAAAGAAACAACAAATCAATCAAAGAATGATTTTCTAAAACTCAGAATCGGACGGTCGGTAATTATTCTCTGAATGTGAGCGTGAAGAGTGGACATGTGGTTATGAAATACTTCATGATAATAGCAAGAATTACTCTATTATGCAAAGTAAATTAGGGAATATCTTAAATAAAATGAAATAAACATCAAGTTTAGCGAGACTGTTATTGTAAGGCATCTTATTTGTATGAACATAGAATTTTTTTTACGGTGTCATTCACGTTGGTTAATAACACTCTATATTCACATCTACATAGACAAGTGTATGTACTTATAAACACACACATACGTGATATATGATTTTGAAATATTTCTTTTTTAATTTCAGGTGTAGGGAATATAGAAATGAGTCGGAGTAAAGATACATCAAAGGCGAAGATAGAAATAATGAAACTAATGTGAGAAGGGGATACAGCAATTGTAATTTTTAAAAAGCTAAATAAAAATCACAGAACAATATAACAAAACACGTACGAAACATTGAGAGTGTAAGAATAAGGGAAAAAAACCGGTTTCAAGAACAACACAGAGATAAGAGAAAACTGAAAAGAATTATGTGCACGAAATGTGGGTTAGCCAGCAAATAAATCTTTGAAGAAGCAGGAATCTCTAACATACAAAGGAAAAAAAACGTTGCACAATATTAAAAGAAATAGGCAAAGTAATAATTTTTGCAAAATTGTCTCCTTTAGCTAAAGTACACAAAGAAAAGAGAGTCACGTGAGCAAAAGGATATATGACGAGAGACTTTACAAATGTACTTTTTACTGATGAGTGCAGAAAAGCATTAGATGAACCTGATGCATGGGCAAGAGGCTGTGTGTTACATGGAAAAAAAGTCAACCAACACGATTAAGAAGACAGCAGAGTGGTGGGGGAATCAGGTTTTGGGCTGGTATAGTTGGAGGAGACATTATAGGTCCACTTAACGTTGCTGATGGAGTCAATTAATGAAGTACGATCGTTTCATGCGACTCCATTTAATTAAGCAATGTGAACATTACATCGAATATAAAAATGCAGAGCAATCCTCAGCTGCACAGATTTTATTTCTTTCATTCTTTTATTGGTCTTAGTCATTTGACTGCGGCCTTGCTTGAGCACTGCCTTAAATGGTTTTAATCGAAGCAATGGATCCTAGGTCATATTCTTCGTAAGCGTAGTACTTATGGTGTCGGGGAGTTTTTGCCGTACCGCTAAGTTATGGGGATGTCAATACACCAACATCTGTTGTCAAGCGATGGTGGTTGGGAGCAAATGCAGGCACAAAGACAAACACACACACACACACACACACAGGTGTGTGTGTATGTATATATATATATATATATATATATATATATATATAAATATATATATAAAGAGGCCCATCATATATATATATATATATATATATATACGATGGGCCTCTTTCAGTTTTCGTCCACCAATTCCACTCACAATGCTTGGTCAGCCCGAAGCTATAGTAGAAGACACTTGCCCAAGGTGTCACACAGTGAGATTAAACCTGGGACCATGTGGTTGGGAAACAAGCTTCTTTCCGCACAACCACGCCTGCACCTATATATGCCTGTGATGTTTATCATATTACTGCGTTTCATAACTTGTGCACCATGTATTCACCGGTAGTTAGGAGTTCGATGTCCACATTGACCCTTCGCTTGATGGTTTCATAACCGTTACATTCCGCTTTAACGCCCTGAATTTCCTTTGTTTCCATCAGTTTTGAGATCTTTCGACCACTTCCTACCGACCTCCAGCAGTTAGGTTCATGAACTCACATACAGCGCTACGGATATTGTTTTCCCTGCCATAATGCTTTTTCCCGATCGCTGCCATTTAATGTTGAAATTTCCCACGGTGAACCTCATCCTCACTGAATCTATAATGGATATTAAGGGCCTGATAACTTCTGTTGATAGCCAGTTGTACTTCATCCACTTTGGAGAAGCTGGTGAGGCACTTTTTTGTACGTTTTTGCAATATTGAATGATACGAGAGAGTTCTTATTTATTTTTGCGTCGATGTATTCGTTGGCCAAAAGATATTGTTAATCTGTTGGCAATGATGATCCAAAAGTTCTTCTCCTCAACGTCCAAATGAGAGACCTCTCACAACTGAACGAGTCCCGATGAGTTTTCTTCCTTAGGGACAAAACATGCCACAGCGGAAATCCAGAGCCAGAGTTCCTGCTTCTTCTTCCAGATCAAGCTTAACAGTCGTGCTAGCTTCCTAAACAGTAGACGGAATTTTTTCCACATGCTATATAGAGTGCCACCCCGGAGCAGAACCTGCGCTATCTTCTGCTACTGCTTCCTACATTTCGTTGAAAGTGAAGTCTGATATGTCGAAAGGATGAGGAATTTGAGTGTTGGTAGTGGAATGGGACAATATCATAAATGTATGTATAACTGCTCTAGCTTTTTTAAAGGAAGGAAAATCATATTACTCAATGTATGTAGATCGTGTTATGTATTAAAACGAGATATCTTGGCTTCATTATTCAGTTTACTGGGAACGTTAGTATTCAGGGAAATATTCACGACTAAAGGTCAAGTGGCGTGATACATGTGGTATATATATATATATATATATATATATATATATATATATATATACATACATATATATGTGCGTGTGTGTGTCTGTGTATATATATACAGATAGATAGATAGAAAGATAGATGCATATATACGTGTATGTATATATGTTTATGTGTATATATATATATATATATATATGTATGTACGTACATATATAAAAGTACATGTATAAGCATATATAAATATATACACACATATAGACAAGCACAAATGTATAATATATATATATATATATATTTATTTATTTGTGCGTGTGTATGTATGTGCGCATGTGTACCTGTCTGTATGCGTGTGTGTGTGCATGTGTGTAAATACTGAGATATTAAAAAACAATTGTTGTTACATGTACATACATTATCTCTCAGCAATAACATAATTTTGCCAGCTGAATACAAATCAATGTGTCATGAAATGTAGATCACTGGGAATTACTAATGTTATAAAGCTAAGTTTTTATGGAATATAAACAGCTGAAATTATACAGGAATGACGAAAATACTCAATATAAGCTTATATAGAGTAACACATCAATGTACCTATGGGTGTGTGTCTTTTCGTGTGTGCATGCATTAGTACGCACACACACACACACACACACACACACACACACACACACATTATATATATATATATATATATATATATAATATATATATATATATATATATATATAGGTGCAGGATGGCTGAGTTGTAAGTAGCTTGCTAACCAACTACATTGTTCCGGGTTCAGTCCCACGGCGTGACACCTTGGGCAAGTGTCTTCTACTATAGCCTCGGGCCGACCAAAGCATTATTATTCTTTAATCATTGCGCAGGGCTCGCTATAAGCTTTCAGCTCATAACATACTATTATTATTATTCACAGAGTCGGAAAATCGGCACTGCTTAACAAAACCATTCGCAGTAAAAGCAGGAAATATTTGTTTACAAAAACAACTACGAACCAATTTTAGTTACTAAATCGGCCAGAAAAAAGCAGGTACGTTCGCTGGTGTAATCGGTAGCACACTTGGTGGCGTAAACAAAGAGGTGTGGGTTCGAGTCCCATCCGTATGGGAAAACTTATTTCTTTCTGTTGAGGGCTTACATGCCCCATTATTGGACTATTTTATTTAGTCATTGCGCGATCATCGATATAAGAATTAAGCTTATAAGATACTATCATTATCATCTACAGAATTGTAAACTCGACACTCCTTAAGAAAACCATTCGCATATATTTGAAAACATTAAAATCTAGAACTCAAATTTGGTTGGATCTCGAAACACTTCGTTATTATGTTTTCTCTTTTGCTCTAAACAAATTTTAGCTGCATGCAATAACTACAAGAATCTTCGAACAAGTTAATGTATATGCATATATATGTATGTGTAATGCATATATAATGATTGTGACATCAAATGATATCAAAAACAATTTCCTTTGCAAGAATAAGATGCTATCTTTAATGACAAGAAATTCTTGCCTACTAAACATATGTCAACATGAAAAAATGAATTATATTTCTCATTTAGCAATTATTTCCTCTTCATTATCGCAGGTCCATAAAATCTTAGCATTAGTAGGCTATTGCCTAATGGCTTGGAGAAACTTTGAATCATACAATATAGCCATATATATGAAGGCGCATGGTTTAGTGATTAGCAAGTTGCACTCACAATCTAGC
>NC_142930.1:160615066-160635066 GCF_046866305.1 Octopus bimaculoides | reverse complement strand
AAGTCAAACACTGATATAAGCAAATAATAACAGAAATAGATGAATCCCAGCAGATTAAATATTAGTGAATGTTTTCTCAGGTTTTGAATTATGGAAGTGTTATGTCTCCCCAGAAACTAATTCGTATATCACAGACTCTGGCAGATGATGCTTATTTGTTGTTTTTTTGTTTTGTTTTGTTTTTTGTTTTTGGTATGTAAACATAAAATGAGCTAGCTCTGTTGAACGCTGTTGTTTTTCTTGCTTTATTTAATCATTTGGAAGTGAAAGGTGTAGGTTTATAAGAAGGATGTGTTATCATATCTGACCTTCATGTCCTGCTTTTTATGTTAAGCTTGACATCCGTTAAAATCAAAAATTTGTGTAGGAAATTCATGAGCAAGAGGGGAATTCTGTAGATAGGTTGTATCACTTGAGAGAAAAAATATTTTGGAATTACCATTTGGATGTCTGGTATTGAGACAAAGAAACGTTCAATATTCTGGTCATAATACATATTTGCTTAGTTCCGAAAAATGCCGGCCGTTGTAGGTATAATGGAGAGAAGAAATGACCAACGATCAACTCGAATGTGTATCTGATTTATGAGTATTCTTCAGCCAGAAGGATATCTTATTTTAGATATAGTTTTGGTTCGCTGATTGATTAGAGCAGTGGATCTCAACTGGGCCCATATAAGATGTTTGAGAGTCCACTTAGCAAAATAGAAATATTTGAGATCCACAATAGTATTTTAATGGCCCCTGAAAACGTTTGCTTTAAATGTACATATTGGTATGTATTGCAAAAATCAGCCAGGTTTCTTACGGAAGGGGAGCGCTAAGCAATGATAAGTAACATTGCAATGTTATTATCAGCCCGCATATGCTTGATGCACGTTCGAACTAGGGAACAAGCCACTCACTGCGTTTTGTCACGGAAAATTTATCTCACGAAATATATTCTCCGTGACAAACCGCAGTGAGTAGCTTATTCCCTAGTTCGAACGTGCATCAAGCATATTCGGACTGATAACATTGCAGCTAGGCTTCTGTTTCTAACATTTTACATAGTGCAACCTATGCAAGTCGACGTGGGGGAAAAAAAATAGGAACTTTGAAAGAATTTTCTATTAAACTCATTTTAAACATGGAATGGTTGCCGGGGTCTTCCAGAACAAAATAGTCACCAAAGGGGTACACAGGTAAAAAAACAAAAAGAACTGTTGACAAAATTTGGTAACACAGCCATATGGGAAATCTACTACAAATCCCTGCTCTGTAGACGAACAATAACAGGGGAGATCATCGGTAATTTTGACCAAAGCTTAGTTACAGAAATATCTAGAGCTAGATATTTCAAGCATGAGTCGTTAATCTCCATGAACAGTAACATAAAAACATCCCAAAATACAGTATGGTGACCCATGCTCATCAATAGCACGTACTAAGGAAAGGTTTACACTCTAACATCTAGTAAATCGCAGGATCTGACAATCTGAGATTCCCATTTCGCATGTTAAGCTCACATAGTTTAATTTCTTATATAAATACATTATATCTGAAGATGTCAATGCTATTAGATGTATTGGCACGTATTAACTAAATAAAGTATATATATATATATATATATATATATATATATATATAGTCATTTGATTTGTGTAAAAAGGTCAACAAGAAGAGTACCCCATCTAATGAGAGTGCAATATTAATGTATGCACTTCACTCCATATATATTACGCGCGCTACTAATAGTCTCACTAGATGATAAGTGCTTTCATCAGGTGCTGATTATTCTGTGGAACCAAGAAGTTTAAATAGAGGACCGGGTGAGAAGCTATGCTAAGCAAACCAAATTTAATGAAAGATTCCACTACAGATGAGCTACCAAATTGAAGTGATGCAGAGCATTTAGATGGATTGAAATAGAAAATAAACATAAAATACAAATTTATTTTTAATTATAAAATTTGTAAAAATTAAATTAAATTATAAAGTCTCAATATGTGAAATATGAAAATATATTTAGATCTAGAGATTATCCAAAGGCTATACAAATATATACAAATACATAAGCTAATATACAATACATAAATTATACAAGTACATAGAATACAAATAAATATACGTAAATTGCATAAAATTAGAAGTACGAAAAATCTATGGTTTCTTTTATAAAGTCTATAATTATAATCTGTAAAAATTACATAAGGAATATGAAAGGACGGACAAAATATAATGTATTTATAAATATGAGATATAAATCGACACACTGAAAGAAGAAACTACGTTTATATTCCTAGTCTTTATAAAGAAAGGTAGAAAAACATGACCACGCAATCGGTCGAATCTTCCAATTTTTTAAGATCTATTTAAACATGTGTTTACATTTACTAAGAATTTCTGACTTCGAGTTCAATATCATGTTTGGAACCTCGGATCTAAATAAAGTCTGCGCCCTTTAGGCCTAGCAAACCATATATCTATTAGATCTATTCCTGTATTATTTAGACCTTTTTATTATCCTCCATTTGATCACATATCTTATACTTTTCTCTTTCGTGACCCAAATGTAGCATGCCAACTTCGTGGTTTTGCTTTTCTCACTGTGGTGGAATGAAGCCATGTGGTTGGGTTAGCGATGTTTTAAAAATTCCTTCACATAGACCGATGTATGTTCTTTTATTGTGTGTGAACAAGGGGTTATGTGTGGATGTATATGTGCGTGCTTTGTACTTGTATGTGTTTGTGAGTACGTGTGCGGTGTGCGTTCATTGTGTATGTGCGGGTGCGTGCATTTTTTCGTGTGCGTGTGTATAGAAATTAAATATAATAAAATAAGGTTGACAGGGGATAAAATAGAAATTAATACAATTATACAAAAATAGCGCAATTGAAAAGTTAAAGAATACGACAGAAAGAAAAGGATAAAAAAGATAGAAAATCGAGAAGGGGTAACAATGAAAAAAAGTGAATTTAAGGGAGCATAAAGTAGGATGAACTTAAAAGACATACAATAAATAAAAAGAATGACAAAAAATAAAAAGTCACGTATTTTAAGGAGGTTGTAGAGACAGTCATTAAGAGGAGGGGTTTGTATTTAGTCCGAAAGGGATTTGTATGTTTGTAGATTAAAAATGTTCCAGGCTAAGTCGCGAATGTGTGGATCCGTGGTGTAGAGCGAGGGGAAACACGGAGATATTAGAGCGGGAGTGGTTGGCCAAGCAGAAATGACGGGCGACGGGAGTGTTCGTAGGTAGCCGAAAATCTCTTAGATGTACGGTGAACCGGTCAGCCAGCCGGCGGGCCGTCCGACCTACATATAGGTTATTGCAGAGATTGCATCTATTGTTAAATATGAGGCTAGGCGAAATGCAGGAGAAGGAGTTTGTGATGTGTATATCACAGGAGTGGTTTTGTGGTAAGTAGCTTGCTTACCAACCACATGGTTCCGGGTTTATTCCCACTGCGTAGCACCTTGGGCAAGTGTCTTCTACTATAGCCTCAAGCCGACCAAAGCCTTGTGAGTGGATTTGGTAGACGGAAACTGAAAGAAGCCTGTCGTATATGTATGTATATATATATATATATATATATTATATATATATATATATATATATATATATTTATATGTATGTCTGTGTTTGTCCCCACCCAACATCGCTTGACAAACGATGGTGGTGTGTTTACGTCCCCGTAACTGAGCGGTTCGGCATAAGGGACCGATAGAATAAGTACTAGGCATCCAAAGAATATGTCCTGGGATCGATTTACTCGACTAAACGCAGTGCTCCAGCATGGCCACAGTCAAATGACTGAAACAAGTAAAAAAAAAAAATATATATATATATGCGTGAGTGCGTGTGTATATATATATATATATGTGTGTGTGTGTGTGTATGCATTTATATATATTTATATATATATATATGTATGAGTGTATATATGTATGTATGTACGTACGTATGTATGTAATTGCTTGGTTATATATGTGTGTGTGTGTGTGTGTGTGTGCGCGCGCGCGCAATGGCCCAGTGGTTAGGGCAGCGGACTCGCGGTCATAGGATCGGGGTTTCGATTGGTAGACTGGGCGTTGTGAGTGTTTATTGAGCGAAAATACCTAAAGCTCCACGAGGCTACGGCAGGGGATGGTTGCGAACCCTGCTGTACTCTTCCACTACAACTTTCTCTCACTCTTACTTCCTGTTTCTGTTGTGCCTGTAATCCAAAGTGTCAGCCTTGTCACACTGAATATCCCCGAGAACTACGTTAAGGGCACACGTGTCTGTGGAGTGCTCAGCCACTTGCACGTTAATTTCACGAGCAGGCTGCTCCGTTGATCTGATCAACTAGAACCCTCGACGTCGTAAGCGACGGAGTGCCAATATATATATATATATATATATATATATATATATATATATATATATAACCATTTCATCACTTCATAACAGGAATAACTACAATAGTTTATTCTATGCATATAAATATTACAAACTAGAGACCAAATATGATTAAACTAGTCTTTTCTAAATCTGTTTGGTTTTCTTTCTTTGTCGGCTTTTTTGGCGTGGAGGTTGTCTATTTTGTTTTTATATATATATATGTATATATGTATGTGTGTGTCTGTGTGTCTGTGTGTGTGTGTGTGTGTGTGTGTTACTTTACACCTGCTAACCTATTTCTCTTTAAGATATCATTTCTAAAGACCCTTGTGTAAATTCCAATTTGTATTGACAATATTGTTTCGAAACTGTATTCATTTTAAGCTATTTCTCATCTTCTCACCTGAAGACTGCTAAACGTACATTCATTCGTCGATACTTGTAAACAAGCTAGCACCAAACTGCCTTGACGAAGAGCTATAAAAACATACAAGGTCTGTGATATATGTCAATTTGTACTCCATGGTGATCATTGAAATATTTAATTCTCTTCAGTCATTAATTCGTTGTTGGCTCCTTTCGGTCGGAACTAACTGGTTATTTTGGTGTCTTTTGGGGTATTTGATTAAATAATCATGCTAATTTTAATCATCCATAAATTACTCAGATTGTCAGTTCTGGGATTTATTTTTATTCTTTTCATTTTTCCCCCTTTTTTTTTTCTGAATTTAACATGTGCATAAGCCCAGAGTAATAATGAGTTTTTTGGTTTACGAAATGACCCTATACGATATTTAATTGCAATTACTCTTTATGATATTAAACACAATTTAAATTGAAAACTCACTGTTCCATTTTATTCGGAAGATTGGGGAATATGTTGTGATTGTTTCTTAATTCATTTCAAGAATATAATTTATACAGTAATCATACACGCTGGATAGACGATGGCTTCAGCTTCTAAAACATCCAGCTCCTAAAGTTTGTTAATTTTTGTTTACGTTTTTTTTTTTCTTTCTGTTTTTAACATGTCAGCGACGAAGACATTTTAGTCTTGCAGCCTTTTCATTATTTAGTAAAGAAAGGGGGAAAATATTTTTGAATAATTGTATTGTTGTTCAGTAGCAGTTTATCTTTAATCGATGATCGTGGGTTACTGAATGGTTAAGATATTCAGCTCATGATCGTGAAGTCGTAGTTTCAATTGATGAGCAGGTATGTGCGCTGCATAGTTGATAGAGTTTCTTAATTTCGCATTGCTTCTGCCTAATTAGCTATGATGGGTGCCAATTGGGTACTGGTGTCGTCATCTACTCCATCAGCTGCCACATTTCTTATAATTCTACTGGGTCACGAATGTAAGTCCCGAGATAGTACTTGCATGTACTTATGAGTATAGATGTTTCTAAGACGCATTACTTGTTGCCAAGTCATAGTCTCTCTTGAACGGCGGTTGGATATAATATTCGGTAATCGAGCAAATGAATAAGGAAGTACATTTCTTCTATAAGTATACCATATCTTTTTGTTAGACACTGTATCTAATGCTACCAATGTTTCAAGCAGAATAGGGTGGAATTTGATAGATATTTAACTTTTAAATCAAGCAATTCGTTAGTGTATTTTTATAATGTGTAAACTTCCAACGAAGATATTCAAATCATTCAAAGATTTCCATTAATTACTTACAACTCTATTTGCTCAGATGTATTATAAAATCATAGGAATAGAAAACCTCGCGGTTTTACTATTGCGGAAAGCCTGTGGGGTTACTTACATATAAAAGTTGTTTCAATTTCAAAGAACAATAGAAGAAATACAGGAAAAAAATAGAAAAAGTACCTCAGACGGAAATAACATATTCAAAGATTTTTTTTCATTATTTAATGTTAACAGAATGTCAGTTAATCACATTTAGCTATTTATGTCTTGTGAATTTCTAACAAACGGACAATTCTTTACCAATTTTCAAAGACGCCAATTGACTTGAATTTACAGATTCTTTCCTGATAATAAAAAATAAAATAAAATAAAAGATACCGTTCGTTCATTCATAATTATTTAACAACTAGTCTCAATATTGTTTTCAATGAAAATATAAAACCGGGACAGTAATCGTCTGGCTGTCGCCCATTATTGATGAATATTTAATATAGATGTTTTCCTTTTATAGATTCGAAATGTCATATTATGCCAGGAGTCTCTTACCATTTTAATAGCTAAAATCTAGTTTCGATTAAAATATAAAATATGAAAATAAAAGAAATGCATTTTTAAATGAACATTCAGGACTTATTTCAATCATTCTTATAATATATTGAAACTAGATATGAATAGAAATAATAAGTTAATAAATATTGGAAACGGAATTATGAATATATATTAGATTTGTTAAATGTAATTGAAAATGATTGTGCAAAATTAGATTATAACTTAAAATATATTTGATGCTGAATGTTATGATTAAACAAACATGATGTTATATTGCCTCTCTTTAAACTATACTGTAGCCAACTGTAATATAAAATTATATCAATTTCAGAATTGTTTTATTGAATATACGCTGGCTTTCTAAACACCTATCACTTCCTAATGATGTACAAAAGATTAAAGGCAATATATCTTCATTCATATATACCAGACAGGAATAAAGTTCCTATTTAGTGATCTGTGACTCCTTACATAAGCAGGCATTGGCAGGCACAAGTATATAAACACGACATTTCTCATATATATGTATGTGTATCTGCGCCTCTGTCTGCATATATGTGTGTGTGTGTGTGTGTGTGTGTGTGTGTGTGTGTGTGTGTGTGTGTGTGTGTGTGTGTGTGTGTGTGTGTATAAACGCGGTTGCTTTGCCGGAAAGGTGTCCAATATTTATAGAGGATGTTGACTGAAACTATTGATTTAATTCATGGTTTAGTACTGTGTGAAGATGCTGAAAGGAGCTACTTTCTGCATCACTTAAGTAACGTTCGAACTTGTTTCCAAGAATGCGTATTTTATGCATATCGGTGAATCCGATATGGTGGAACACTTAATAAAAATGACTAAATATACTATGCCTTTACGGACAGTGCGTGGCAGTGTATATGGTTTTTACAGGCTCTCCCAGTCGTGTGAATTGAATGCAATTAATGCTTTGCGTAAACCGTTACAAGCTTACAAGTACAGGAAAGACATGGACAGAGATTTTAGGGGACCGATTTCTGGGAGGCTGATGTATTGAACGTAAAATGTACGACGACGATAAGTGCGAAGACCAGTGATTTAGAAGTGCCTAAGGTGAAAATTCAAGGACAGCCAGCAGCGAGAAACAGATACCATTACAAAAAAAAAAAATACGGGGTGGGTGGGGGGTCACTATATCTGTGGCCGATGTGCTTGAGCATGTCTGATATTACCTGAATGCTAGCCAATCGCGAGGTCCTTCTCAGAATACAATCCAGGATGGAGGAACAGCACCGTCTAAGATACAGTTGTAGCAATCTATGGTGAAGCCCTACTTGAACCTTCTAAAGTCTCCGCAGCTTCTGGCCACCGGAATATTTTCTTCTCGTGAGGAAAAGGCGGAGTTCTTAAGATACTGCCCTTGCTTTCGCCTGGGTTCAGGCTCCTATTCACAGGTATCACTTTTGTCCTGACTGTTTAATAGCAACTCCACTCAGAATGCAATCTCTGTAGGGTAAACGGTTTTCTGGCCGACGAATTGGGCTTGCACTTAATTTTATCAAACTGCGTGTCAGCAATAACGACCATGGTAATATGACTTAACTATAAAATGTTGATCTAACTGTAAAATCCACCGTCTTTACCTCTTCAGATTATCATTTTTCTCAATGCCGAAATGTACATTATTCAGCATACTCATGAGCAAAATGGGAATGATAGAAGTTAGCAGTATATCTAAAAAAAAAAAAACAACATATATATATATATATATATATATATATATATATATATATATATATATATATATAAACAGGGAATAAATTCCCTGACTATTTAACTGATAGTTTATTTATCATCCCATAATGGACGAAAAGCAAATTTAAAATCGAAGGTATTCTAATACGAGAATAAAGGAACAATCATTGCATGGCATATATGTAATGTTATATATATATATATATATATATATATATATACATATATATACATTGATAAGAGGCAATACCTCGAAACTAGTCTGTAGATGTCAGACCAGCAAGGGGAAGCGGCTGATCTCCCCTGTTCTAAGATTATAACGAACTCAGGTTCGTGTGTCACATAGCTAGCTAGAGGCGATGGCCTCCTGGAGCTAATCTACGGCAGCATTCGTCCTATTGTTTTGGACTGCCATGTTGGCTTGGCTATAACTTAATATCCAGTACCGGTGCCGTAGTCTCCTTTAGAGAGACTTAGAAATATTAATATATATATATATAGAGATAGATATGTGCCTGTTTGTGTATGCGGTATATCAGTGTATCTACCTACCAATGCTCTATTTTTAAACATTTGAAATAGTCCTACAAGGAAGGAGATAACTTCTTACAAAAATAAAATCCCCGTAGCTTAAATGTAAACAATAGAAGCACATTTATATTCTAAATTTGAGAAACGCTTTTCATATTTCTACTATTCTGCAATTTGCGTTGTTGTTATTAGTGTCAGCCATGGGCATGCAAAATGTCCTCAACATCGGCACGTCTTATGTTAATAGTGCCTTCTGTACTAATGTACGCTTATATACGGAAATACACACACGCCTACATAAGTGTGAACATGAGAATATTAGTGCGAAGATCTTTCAGTTTCTATCCTTCTCTTGATATATATAAATGTGTGTGTGTCTCTGGGTGTGTGTGTGTGTGTGTGTGTGTGTGTGTGTGTCTGTTGTAGATATGGAAGCATGTTTATTATAAAAGGGCTACAAATGCACTAAGTATTTTAATATAGTGTTGTCGTGTTCAATTACTCAACTCGAATATAGTTGTACATCAGACTACAAGTCAGCTACAAGCATTGACAGATATTGGCGAAGCACTACTGAATATCCATCATCTCATGTATATAACTTTCAGATATACACTTATTTCTCATTTAGGAACGAGTGAAATTATGTCTGCTGCTTCTTCACCAACATCATTATCATCTCATCTGCAACATCCAAAATACATTTTTCGCCTGTTTTCTTTATTTTTTCATACCTTCTCGATGTCACCATCTGTTTTCTTTTTCCTATCCCCCCACACATATATGCATAAATATATACATACATATACATACATGCACACAGACAAACATATGTATATATATATATATATATATATACATATATATACATGCACACAGACAAACATATGCATATATATATATATATATATATATATATATATATATATATACATACATATACATACATATATATACATGCACACAGACAAACATATGCATATATATATATATATATATATATATATATACTTAGATATATGTATATATGTGTGTATATATATACGTATATATATATATGAATATATATATGCATATATAAACTATATACACACATATATGTGTGTATATGTGTATGTATATATATATATATATATATATATATATATATATATATATATATATATATATATATATATCTTATTCTCTCGACTTCTCTCCATCCATGTCTCTTGATCCATTTCCACCTCCTTCTTCTAAGCTTTCTTTATTTTCTGCTTAGCTTAACTTATTTTCTATCACATCGTAAGAAAAGTTTCTCTTTTAGATTGAATTCCCGAAGACGTAGCTTATGCCACTTTTTTTTTTCTATTCGAGATGAATTTACGATCTTCTTTTGTATTTTTCATTTTTTTATTTTTTTAAAAATCAAGTAAGCAAAATATATTTGTCTGCCATGAAGAAACTTAACCAGCGCAGAATTCTACATGGGATATCACCTTTGCGCAGAAATCCAGACAGCATGAAAGAATTGGATGTCTTTAGTTACACGGTGTGTTCTATTTATTTACAATCTGTTCAAAATCAGTGAAAGATCGATAACGCTACTGTGTATTTATAGTCAGAAATACTAAACTTAACACGAGATTCTAATGTTCAACAGACGGAGCAACTCTCAGTTGACATTTATATTATATCTTATACATACGGGACACTATGGTTAAGATAACCTCTGGGTGTATATTTTGAGAAAATATGCAACAAAGAGGCAACATAGTCTCTCTTAGTGTTGATGTTTCTCAAAGAAGTTTTGAAAATCAAGGGAGATAAAAAAAATAGTAATTTATATCTTAGCATCTGCAACATTTTTAAACTGTCGTCTGTTTCTTTTACAGATGCATTTCAACGTCTCCTGGCTACGATTCAACAAAACAAAATGGATCGCAAATAATTGCTGTCAACAGGGTGATCATCATTAAAAGTGCACTCATACCCAAGGCATTTCCTCTGCATAAGATCGATTACCAAAACATTTCAATCACTAATATCTTCTAATTTTGAGACAGATTTGATGAGAAAAGGTAGGTTCATTACCAATCAATCACTGGTAGAATAAGTACTAGTACATTACTGGCTCCTATTTTATCGACCCCGAAAGAGTGAAAAACAAAGCCAACTTTAGTGGGAGTTAAATTCAGAAGATAAAGTGCCAGAAGAAAGGTTAATAGATATCTTTCCAAACTTGCTAATGGTTCAGCCAGATCACCGCCAGTAATATTGGTCTCCAATTTTGGTACAAATTCATTAAGTTTTGGGGAGGTAGTAAGTTGTTTACATCGACTCCAGTGTTCAAGTGGTATTTATTTTATCGTAGCTGAAAGGATGAAAGACAACATCAGCCTTGACGGAATTTTAACTGAGAATGTATAAAGATATAAAGATGAACGAAACGCTAATAAACATTTTGCTTGGCGTGTTTAACGATTGTGTTAGTTCAGCGTCTTACTCACAGACACTAATATTCCTTTCTGCTATACATAGACACTAGGCCTTAGATTTCGAGGGACGGGCTAAATGGATTTAATCGATCCGGCTACTCAAGTGGTGCTTATTTTATCAATCCCGAAATGATGAGAGGCGAAGTCAACCTCGGTAGAATTTTAACTAAGGACATATAAAAATGGACGAAATAGCGCTAAGCATTTTGCCAGGCGTGCTAACAATTCTACCAACTCACCGCCTTGCTCACCGCCACTAATATTGCAACATAATTTGCACCCACATCAATTACACCCGTATGAACGCAGTACGTATTTAAAATTTTCAATTTCTCTACCTCCATACCAAAGAGTAGTAGGGCCTACTTCAGAATTACCGATTCAAATGTTCAAGAAAAGTAATTATTGTTAGAGTAAATGACGATGAAGATAAAAATTCGTAGCATAACTAGTCTACAGTGTAATAACAACTAGGTCCTGAGAAATCAGATCGATGATGACAGGTGTGATAATTATGACCATTCTGTCTTTTTCTGAGGTGCATTCTACACAGGAATACACTGTGCACTGTGTTCTGTATTATTAAATTTACTAGAGAATTTGAGGCCGATTTCGTTGCTATTTCCGCCAGATAGATTGGTCACCTATAAACCTTCCTTGAGAACACTCATTAAGGCTCTGATTAATATACGCTTTGTAATGGTCATCAAGGAATATATCTAATCCCAATGTTCTGAATCAAAAATATATATTTCATGTTTTGTCATTGCGATGTGGAGATATCGATGTTTGCTTTTATGCTAAGTTCTAATAAAATCAATTTTACATTTCAGTTTATGGAAAGATTTCTCAATCCTTTTTGTAAGATAGAAATTTATTTTTCTTTAACAAGAATGATACTGACGCTCACTTCGAGTGCGGCATATACATTTACGCATTATTTAAACAGAAGTCATCTCCATCTGAGAAAATATTAATGGCTGCGGTGAAGCAAAGGCCGGATATTTTTCATTGTAAATATACTCTTTACTCTTTTACTTGTTTCAGTCATTTTGACTGTGACCATGCTGGAGCACCGCCTTTTAGTCGAGTGAATCGACCACGGGACATATTCTTTGTAAGCCTAGTACTTCTATCGGTTTCTTTTGCCGAACCGCTAAGTTACGGGGACGTAAACACACCAGCATCGGTTGTCAAGCGATGTTGGGGGGGGGGGGGGGGGCAAACAGACACACACGCACACACACACACATTATATACATATTTATATATATATATATATACACGACAGGCTTCTTTCACTTTCCGTCTACCAAATCCACTCACAAGCCTTTGGTCGGCTTGAGACTAGAGTTGAAGACATTTGCCCAAGGTGCTACGCAGTGGGACTGAACGCAGAACTATGTGGTTAGTAAGCAAGCTACTTACCGCAGAGCCACTCCTACACTTATGTAAAACATTGTGAATAAATATACCTGTAAACGTTCGTTAACCAAAGCTAAAAACTTTTTTCTTTATGGCAAATGAATAATGGGAAAAGATATATTTAACACCCTGTCTGTATCACCTTTTAGCTTCCACCCGTTTTTGTTTATAAAATTTCAAACACAAAAATTTGCTATAAGACATTTGCCCAAATGGAGGGATTGAATTCTGTTACAGGTGATTTGTAGATGAACCTTCTAATCGTTGAGATATACCCATGAAGTTAATTCAAGAATAGAAATGCTAATTTCAATAGATTTTCTAACATTTAGGATGAAGAAAATAACATTACTCAAACCATGAAGGGAAACACTGGTATTATTTCTACGCGTATTGGCGTAGATGTAATTTGACAGAAATATATTATCAACAGGAAATGTGTAAATGCGCTTATAATGGAACAAAATTGAAGCATTTTACCACAACTATTTCCATAATGTAAATTAAGAAATAATAAACTAATGTCATTTATAAAATGATGAGCAAATAGCTCGATCTAAATTATTTCTATGCAATTCAAATTTTCTTCGATATTTTTAACTATTTTGGATTTCTCTTAGATTCTTATTTTAACATTGCATTAAAGTTTTCGAGACATTCAGTGAAATTATCATGGCTGCCATCAAAACTTTATATAAATTTATTGAGTAGTTTCTCTTGCCCATTCTGTGTTTCGTTCTTTAAAATGAAAATAAAATGGGTTTTTTTTTCTTTTAATGACAGTCGAACATTGTACTTGGAATGTTTCAAAAATTAGCTTCTGCTATAGATTTTGAAATGCTATTGTTTGTCTTTTGTAGGAGAAATTTTGCTTCGCCAACCGAAGCAATTAAGGTTTATTTCTAGAAATGCAAATAAAGCAATGGGAAAAAAATATTACACGTAATTAGATTGAAGTTGCGAACATTAAAATGTAAATGTTAAAAATAATCAACTTTGAACAAAGAATCAGTTGCTGTTTAACTAACATCTGGCATTCCATAGAAATTCTGTCTAGCACAGCAAAATTCATCCTTTTGCAATTATCCGTATGGAAGAATATATTGCAATAGAACAACGTATAGTAATAGAATATTGACGCAAATACAAACCATACTCAGGATTAGCGCCAGCTTTGTCGTACAGACATACGTATGTATCTAAAAATGTATGCATTTTTTATGCATGAATATGAATATATTTATATATATATATAAATATATATAAACACACACACACACACACACACACACAAAGAGTGAGGTGAAAGTAATATTTTTTGATGCAATAGACTTTACTAGAATTTTTTTCACATACCCAAGATTTAAATTCTACCCGTACACTTTTACTTTTACTTGTTTCAGTCATTTCACTGGGGCCATGCTGGAGCATGCCTTTACTCGAGCAAATCGACTCCAGGACTTATTCTTTGTACACCTAGTACTTATTCTATCGGTCTCTTTTCCCGAACCACTAAGTTAGGAGATGTAAACACACCACCATCGGTTGTCAAGCGATCTTGGAGGGGGGACAATCACAGACACACAAACCTATACACACACACACATATATACATATATATACATTTATATGACGAGCTTCTTTCAGTTTCCGTCTACCAAATCCACTCACAAAGCTTTGGTCGGCCCGAGGCTATAGTAGAAAACACTTGCCCAAGTTGCCAGGCAGTGGGACTGAACCCGGAACCATGTGGTTGGTAAACAAGCTACTTTATTTCATACGAATTGGCCATTAAGGCCTTACAAAGAGGAGACAATCAAGGACAGACAAACAAATTAGCTGCGGGTTGGACACAGACATAAAGAAGATGAGGGTAATGACAAAAAACAACCTACTTACCACACAGCCACTCCTCTCGCCTATGTATATGTTGCCTTATCTATACATACATAAACATATACACACATATACATATATATGTGCTTGTATGTATATATGTATGTATGTACGTACATATGAATATATGTATGCATTTACGTACATATGAAGATATGTACGTATGTATATAGATAGATAAACATGTATGCGGGATGGTATCAAAAGATACCCGGACTAGTTATGTTTAATAAAATATAACTTATTTACCTAAGAACTATGTGCCAGAACTAGGTGCAATTTGACATACCAAGAGGCATTAAGTATATTTACATATGTGAACTCATTATATATATATGATCTAGTATTCTAATATGTTGCATACTCGGCCAAAGTGACCCAAACCTTTAACACTTATGAAAATAATTGATGTATAAATAATGCGGTTGATCACGTCAGATATATCCCCAATGGTTTGGTCTATATATTATTGCTAAGGAGAGCTATATTTATAATAGTGAATGTAGTGGGTGCTAATTAAATGAATAACGCACTTTCATGGTTAATTATTTGGAGTGGTTTCAACTTACGTCACTTCACTTAGTATGTATAGAAACCATATTTTATATGAATTGGAAGTGTGTGGCTCAGATTCGATTGAAAGGACAGGTTGCATGACAAAGACAGGTAAACAGCAATTTACAATATTGGTAATCTACTGTAGAAAGTTAGACGCGACAATATTATTGATTTAGTCAACTAATTATCGCAACCGACAACTCTAATGTTATTAAAAATATAGAAAATCTATACTGTAGTTATGTCTGAAGACTTAAAAATTGACTCATAAAAGAATTTGTTAACAATCAAATCACTTCACTGCTTAACTTGTGTGGCGATGTTTGCAATGAACGTATGTTAAGAACAAACCAAAATGTATTACTACATTTGCTGTAACAAAGCAGAAGAGAAATATTACATGGTTATCATTCATAGACTCAGTAATTAAAACAGCAGATGCGCAATATCTTCATTATTTAATTCTATAGTATCTGGTGTATTTTGTTTTGGTTCTTTTTTCTTTCTTTTATATATGGAATATGATATAGTTTGTCGTATCAATGGTAATCTTCAAGTTTAGGGGGATAAAAAAAATTAAAATATTCAAGGGAAATAACTGAACGAGTTACCAGTATTATCCGTTTTCTTCTAGCTGTTTATAAATAAATCACACTCTAACCCTAATCCTAACGTCAATCAAATCACGTGTGTGATTTATTTATAAACAGAGATGTACGGAGAATACTGGTAAGACGTTCAGTTACTTCCCTTGAATATTTTTATTTATTTTTTTTATCCCCTAAACTTGAAGATTACCCAAACATAAAAATGTACACGCTTAGATATATTCATGTATAAAGAGACAACACCGGGATACATTACATGCATCCTTTTCTGCTGGTGGCACACACCAAAGAGTTCTTAGCTGGCAAGCATTGTGCCAGCTCTTCTCGAAGAGGGCGAGGGTTTCACGTGACCTATATTAGGTTCGCACTACCACCGCCGTCCTCTTCTCAAGGTCCTCAACCCCATTGCTTGGGTGAGACAATTTCGCACTCTACAACATTGTTCTTGCTTTTTTTTTGCCATGTTCTTATTAAGAAAAAAGTTCAAAA
Organism: Octopus bimaculoides; assembly: GCF_046866305.1. Lineage (NCBI taxonomy): Eukaryota > Metazoa > Mollusca > Cephalopoda > Octopoda > Octopodidae > Octopus > Octopus bimaculoides. The sequence continues at coordinate 160,618,789 of NC_142930.1, read as the reverse complement.
ACACTACACGAACATTTTTAAAAAGGAATTAAATAATGAAGATATTGCGCATCTGCTGTTTTAATTACTGAGTCTATGAATGGAAGTAAAAGGAAGTAAAAAAATCAAAAGAGAGTCTCAACAAAAGGAAGAAAAAATAAAAACAACATTAGTTCAATAGAGAATATCACAAACGATAGCAGAAGAAAAATGAAAACAACAGTTCACAGCAAAAATTTTTCTGGGCACTCGTTAATCCAGACCTAATTGGTACTCCAACACGAACAAGGTATGCCACAACTTGGAACACAGCTTACCCACAAATTAGTAAAATAAAGTAGTGTCTTCCAATTTTTCACATTTTTTGTAACAAAATTTTTCACAAAAGGTGAACAAAATTGGGACGTAAAATATGCCTCAATAATTCTTAGAATTAAGTTGAAAAAAAAATCTATTCTCGTAACGTGAACAAACTTTTCAAAGCGAAATACGCCCACAACTTTTCACAATTAATTGAAAACATAAATTTTAACTCAGAAAAAACCAGAGCTGGGCACCATTTACTGAAAAAAATATTTCACATGCAATTAATACTGCCCATCTCCAAACAACAAAGTCACCTACCTCGATGGACGTCCTTGGGTCTTAATTTTTGTTCTTTTTAGACCGGAGCTCACAGCTTACGTCCTCACTGTTCACACGACAAGCGGCGCATGCGCTGAAAGCTAGCCTCTTATCCCACAGCCACGCCTGCGAATATGCAATTCGCATATTCACATTCCGGGATAATAGGACGAATTAAGAATATACACGCTCGCCATCGTTCTGATTTACGTTTTTCACCGTGCATATTGTGATTTATTTCCGTTTCATCGATATCAGTAAGCATCAGAAAATTGCTTGCTCAGTTGATAAACACGACCCACAAACACTTATTGGATACTTTAGGCGGCATATGTATGCGCGAATACATAACGATATCGAAGCTCTGAGTGAGCCAAACTACTTTTACGGTAAGGAATGAAATGTGTTATGAAGGTGAGTTTACCTTCCAATAACGGAATACAACAGCGATTAATGAATTCCAGTTCAAAGCTTCTGGAAGGTGTTAATAATGAAAGAGGGGGATTTATGGAAAATCTACGGTGTAAGTGAGAATAGTTGAAATTTGTGTTTATCTATTAAACACAAGCAAGGTAAATACTTCATGGCAGAGTTAAAAAGAAAATTAATAATTTCTCGTGATGAACCATGATGACACTATTGAGTGACCTAAATATTGCGGTTAAATCTACCACCTTTTATTGGAATACAGCAGCTAATAAGTCCCTCCAGAATACAATCGCTCATATCACTGATGCAGACATTTAGAAGAGAAACAAAGAAAAAAAGCACTGAAATTTCAATAGGTGATCAGAAATTTCCTCCGGTCTATCGGATATTCAGTTCAATCAATGACATATGGCTCAATGAGAAATCAACAACAACAACAAAAACCACAACAATGCGATCTCTATTAAGATCGACAAGGATGACGGAGCTACTACGCAATGTACTCAGGGTAAATAGAAATACGTAACAAAATTATCTCTCGTTGACGCCGTAAGAATTTATGAACTTTCGGGAGAGCGTGAAATAATTGCTTTTTGGAACACTGTATCTCGAAGCACACATAAATCTATGAACAATAGCATATAAATACTGAGTTGATAAAATCCATTTGGGATAAAATAGTCGAAGGCTACCCTCAGAGTACAAATCCACATCACCTGCAGATATGACAGACGTTCGGCCATTGGACCTAAGCATACTTTCGAATTTCACTGCCCATCTTAGGAACTTAATTCTTAAGAGTCAAAACTTTATGCTGCTGATGTCATAAAAAATTATAAATTCGCAAGATAGCGTAAAATACTTTTTGTGAATAAGGAATCTCGGAGATTCCCACATACCCCACCTCTACCCGACCCTCAGCCTAACCCACACTCCACCCTTGCTTTGCCCACTCTCGCTTCCCCCACATCCCAACACCACCACACCACACAACCATACCATACACCACCATACCACACAACACTATATCACATCACACCACCACGCACACACTGGCACTGACCACATGTTTGGTGTAATGTTCATCTTGACTATATATATATATACATACATATATATATATATATATATATATATATATATATATATATATATATATATATATATATATATATATATATATATATGTATATATATTTGTATATATATATATATGTATTACCTTGACAATTGTTATCTGATTGCTTGCTTGAACACTCAAGAGAATACCTATGTCGTGTGACTTTCAGCCGAAGGAAATATCTGCTTAGAATCGTGTCCATGCGTTTGTGCATATGAGTATGTATATCTATTCCCCCTTCTTCATCTCATTCTTTTTTATATTTTATATATACAAGGCGCAGGAGTGGCTGTGTGGTAAGTAACTTACTTACAAACCACAAGGTTCCGGGTTCATCCCACTGCGTTGCACCTTGGGCAAATGCCTTCTACTATAGCCTCGGGCCTACCAAAGACTTGTGAGTGGATTTCGTCGACGGAAACTGAAAGAAACCCATCGTATATATGTATATATATGTATATGTGTGTGTATGTGTGTGTTTGTGTGTGTGTGTGTTTATGTTTGTGCGTCTGTGTTTGTCCTCCCAACATCGCTTGAAAACCGATGGTGGTGTGTTTACGTCCCTTTACACCACCGGTTCGACAAAAGAGAACGATAGAATAAGTACTAGGCTTACAAAGAATAAGTCTTGCGGTCGATTTGCTGGACTAAAGGCGGTGCTCCAACATGGCCGCAATCAAATGACTGAAAAAAGTAAAAGAATAAAAGAGTAAAAGAGATACATGCATACATACATATACATAGAAACATACATACATACATATATATATATTTATATACAAATACACTCGCACACACGCACACATATATATAGAGATATAAATTTTCTTATTTCTAAATCTCTCTAAAAGAGACTACGGCAGCAGTACTGGGTATTAATAGTTATCGCCAAGCTAACACGGTAGTCCAGAAAAATGGGATGAATGCTGCCATTGATTAACTCCAGTATGCCATCACATCTGTCTATCTATGTGACACACAAAGCTGCATGAGGAAGCTAATGACCTCCGTTGTTCGAAGGTTGTAATGGACACATACCTAGCTTGCAGCTGTCGAAGGATAATCTCAGCTGTTATGTCTTGCAGGCGATCTTGCCAAGATATATTCATTCGATGCTAGGAATATGGATGCAACGAAATATTCACAGTTGTATTATAGACACACACCTAGACACCTACAAATGGATTGATAGATAGATAGATAGATAGATTTATATATATATATATATACACACACACATTTATATATATATATATATATATATATATATATATATATATAGATAAATTGACAAAGTGGATCATGGTGTGATATGCCACAAACTGCGTGATCTTGGCATAGCTGGAAAACTTGGAGAGTGGGTACATGACTTTCTGAAAGATAGAAGTCAGGCAGTAGTTTCTAGTGGAGCCACCTCTATGAAAACACAAATAATGAGCGGTGTTCCACAGAGCACTGTCTTGGGACCATTGCTTTTTATAGTCGCTCTCTCAGATATGCTTTCAAGTGCCCGAATAGCCACACTTGCAAGCTATGCAGACGATACGAAAGTCTCGCAGAAAATACAGAAC
>NC_142930.1:160592566-160610066 GCF_046866305.1 Octopus bimaculoides | reverse complement strand
CTAAATGCTTCAACAATACGCCAATTATATCGTTGACTTATTCTTAAAATATTATAATTCCCAATATTATAATACAAATGCAATTTATTTTCCTGGAAGTGCTAATTTGCGACATTAATGTATCTAGAAATAATTTTCGATCGGTATACACTTATAAAATGTGATTAGTTGTATATTACAGTTAGAAAGACTTGACAAAAACACGATCGATGTTGTCCACCAATCGGTACTCATACAGAAAACAAAAACGGAATTCTCTGAGACGCAGTAACGCACATAAACATTACATGACCGTTGTTAACGCTTGAATATTAGTGTAACCGCTATTTAGTCCACTGAGTATACGTATATACTTGTATGAAAGAAGTGTGAAAGCGCTCAAGAGAAGAATAAATGGAATCTCTGTAAATAGAGTCGAATTAAATGGACGGAAAGGAATTCCCTGTGTTGTAAACATATCATGTATGTTAAGTGATAGATCAGCAGGGTCAGAGTTTACAAGATTAATGTCCGTCAAGTTTTAGGTCGGCAATTAATTAACTGTCTCTCATTAGAGAATGAAATGTCTATCATGAGTGCCAAGAGAGAAATAATGAACACAAATACAAACAATATGAAAGTATTTTGAATCCTGTAGGTTGACTAACACATACAAACACTCAGACACAGATACACAAACAACCCTAAATAGACAGGCATACACACACACGTACACAGACATAGAGAGAGGAAAAAAGATAAAGAATCTATGTACATACGTAGATTATTATTATATACACACATATGTATGATATATATATATGTATATATATATATGTACACACACACACACACACACACACACACATATATATATATATATATATATATATATATATATATATATATATATATATATATATACATATATATATATATATATATATATATATACATATATATATATATATATATATATATATACATATATATATATATATATATATATATATATATATATATATATATAGATATATAGATATATATATATATATATACATATATATATATATATGTATATATATATATATATATATATATATATATATGTATATATATATATATATATATATATATATATATATATATATATATATATATATATATATATATATATATATATATATATATATATATATATATATATATGTATATATATATATATATATATATGTATATATATATATATGTATATATATATATATATATATATGTATATATATATATATATATATATATATATATATATATATATATATATATATATATATATATATATATGTATATATATATATATATATATATATATATATATATATATATATATATATATATATATATATATATATATATATATATATATATATGTATGTATGTATATATATATATATATATATATATATATATATATATATATATATACACACAGAGAAAGAGAGAGAGAGACGTATACACATAAATATGTGAGGTGGGTGTGTATGTTTCTTTATGTTCTTAAACTACCATTTCCTCGTCTTCTGATATCGCTTCTGAAATTGTCCGCTGATCAGTCAGATGTTCCTTGTTACAAGGAGTTTCAAAATCAATTTATACTTCAAAAAAATAATTAATTAATGTTGCATCTTTAAATATCATTCGGCATCAGTATTCTAGCTTCCGTTCCTGTCTGATGCCAATGCAGCTCAATTCAATATAGCTGGTAGTGCTCTTCAGGAAATTATTTGATTCAGACAATCTCATTTCCGTCCTGTAAATTTGTTACAAAATGACCCACTTGATTATAAATTATAAATTACTACTTGCCAGCGAGGTGATCCACTTGCCTGGCAAGATCGGAGCCAAATTTTCTTAAAAGCATACCTTCTCGTATAAAACAGATGATATCAATGTTGAAAGCGTGAAAACTACGGTATTCGTGTCTAGAAAGCTAGAAAGCTTCTCTTGTATTCGTAGGGTTTTAGAAAATGCATACATAGATACACACACACACATATATATATATATATATATATATATATATATATATATATATATATATATATATATATATATATATATATATATATATATATATTACGATGGAAGTAAACAAAGTTTGGTTTAGAAGCGTTGAGAGGTATTGAAAGATAAGGAAATGATGTTATTCTCAAACGCAGGATAATGTTAATAATATAGCATGAACAGGATAAACTATCCATATTTTGCAGGAAAATCTGTCGGCCGCCAGCCATGAGACTCAAACTCACACCCCTGTGTGTACGCGTCGTGGTCCTTTACCTTTAAGCTAAACGGACCCAACAACAAATTCTTCTGGTTATTTGGTAATAGGTTTCTAGCTGTATAAAGCCTCTAGCACCATCGATGCGTCGTATATATAACCTTTCTATGTCAGATTTCGGCGGGTGCATCCTAAATCCTGTCATTACTTATCTATGCAAAATCCCATGCCTATGCCTTTGCTGAACGTCTTATATCTGTATTAAGGAATGTATCTCTGTTTCATGCTTACTAAAAGGCTTCAGATCATCCATGTAGAGCAAATGGTTAATTTTTCTCCTTATTATTTCCGAATTAATTCCCTAATACTAAACTGAGTGGGGTGAAACATAGAACAAGTATTAAAGGGGACAACGAATACCCCCAGAAAATTCCTCTTTCATGTTAACTTCCCTAAGAGTGTGTCACCTGAATAGAGATCTACGTTCCATTTCTCCATGATACAACTAATTAATTCTCTTATGTTGTCTGCTTTACTAAATATACTCAAAGATTCACTTTTCTATGTGTGTGGGATCATGTCATAGGCTTTCCTATATTATATCTATGCTATTGTTAGGCGTTTGCTTTCCAGTTTTACTTCATTGAGAACTGCTTTGTCTATATATAATAGATGATGCGTATCTCCAGCCTTCTTCCTGCAACCATTTTGTTCTTCTGGTAGTAAATACTGGTTGTCAAGGCGCGTGTAAATGCTTTCCAAAAGCATTCCTGTTAACAGCTCCCACACTAATGGTAAGCAAGTGATTGCTCTATAGTTGTTAGCTCTATTCCCCTTTCTATTATCTTTTGTAATGAGTATTGTCTTCCCTCTAGTCATCCAATCTGGTAGTATTCCACCATTAAAACAATCCTAAAGTTGGTCCCTCGTCTTCCCATGTAAATTACTGAATTAATCTAACCAGTACCCTTGAACTAAATCTGGTCTTGCGCCCTTCCAATTCGCAATTTTTCCTTACACTTTACTCATTAATGCACTAGTTAATCTTAGATCTGGCTGCTTCTCACTCATTACTTTTTCCCTCACTTTCTTTAACCATACTACATCTCCATTATGATTGACTGGCTTGTCTCTCCAGAACTTTCTAGCTCCATCTGTATTGGGTTTCTCATCTTCAGTACTTTGTTCTCCACTATTTATTTGGTTATAAAATCTCCTCTGGTCTGTCTCAAATAATCTATTCTGTTGATACTGATCTGTTCTTTTCTGATATCTGGAGAGCTTGCCTACTACTGCTATGATACACTGTTTTAACTATTCTATTATTGTCCCAAATAATTTCTCTTTGACTGAATATCTTTCAACGAGGCAAGATTTGCATCTTGTTCTTCCTGACTTGTTTCTTTTCCAAGCTTCTATTCTAATGTACTCAGACCTTGTCTTAAAGTCTTCACTTTATTTTGTAGTCTCCTTTTCCTGTGAGATATCTAATCTTCTGGTGACTGCCACCACTCCTGCGTAGATCAATAAGGTAGTGTCTACTATATTTTTCGTATCTATCCTACTGATAACAGAATCTACTTTACTAGTCATTTCTAGCAGCTCCCGTCTGTTGGTACCTATCAATGCTGGCAATCTTTTTTCTAACTTCTGTACTCATTATTTCCTGCAACACATCTAAAATCTTCTGACCTTCCTCACTTAAATCACTTAAGTCGATGGTGATAGTTGACCCTTCTTTATTGGTAGCGCTTTTGTTATTTTTTCTTTAGGTTCTTCTTTGGTTTCAGCTGTATTTCTTATGTTGTTGTTTGTCTTTCCCACTACCTGTTCTTTTTCAGTTTTCTTCGTATCTCTTCTACCTCCAATTCTGTCATCCACTTTCTTCTAATAGCATTAGCTTGATCAACTATAGAAAACATAGAAAACATCCGTTTTCTATAGCCTCTTCCTTTAGGTTCACTTTCTAAGTATCACTGCATCCTGTTTTCTTCGCTGGCCCCCCTTCCTCCCCCTTGCTCTATTATCTGCTGATGCTGTATTAGGATAAGAGCTGTGGTCAGTTTGCATCTTTACTGAACCACGACCGAGCGAAAGGCAGGCTGTGTTCTTCTGTCGGCATCGGATGTCAATGACACATGTTGTTGGTGTTGTTCATTATTATTATTATTATTATTATTATTATTATTATTATTATTATTATTATTATTATTATATGTTTGAGTTTCGCTTTGAATTTGTACAAGTAGACTCCAAGTCTCAACCAGAGACTTCAAGCGACAGCAAATTAGAAGTTCAGTTTGATGTAATGACTAGGGCGCCATATATTTGGTTTTGCACAAAGTATTATTTTAGAGAATGTTTAAGAAAACATTAAAACGATTATGAGTTTGTTTTAAAATTTCAAATTACAAAGACAGTATATCTTAGCGTTAGTGATTTTGGTTGGAAGAGAGCGTTGCGTGCTGTGAGTGGAATTGTTCGAGAATTGTTGAAAATTGTTAAAGAATATTGTTATTATTTATTGTTTAACCGTTTTTAGAAACTTATTGTACTACCCATTGTTGGTATGGAAACAGCCAGCCACGCTGCGGTAGCAGGCAAAATCAGAGACAGAAGGGTTTATCATAGCAGCCCAATATCAATGCCTACCTAAAAGGAGTTACCAGGCCAACATATAACGGCAGTAGACCAACATCTCTTGCATGTAAACAACAAAAGGAATCCATCGATTATGTTGTCTCCATGTGCAGTCTTCTTGCGCCTACAGAGTATCTCAACGGTCATGATAGAGCAGCACGGTATACTCACTGGGTAATTTGCAGAAACGTGGACGTGCCCCACGATAAAAGTAAAAATTTAACACTGTTGTGAAGTTTTGTTAACAGTTGATGACTCTGGGAAGGTATTCAACCCGAAGTTAGGAATATTATCCTTTCCTAGAGACTTCCATTTACTTGACTTCTTGAGAGATCTTACATCCTCTACCTTTTGCTCATCTAAGGAGTATACGTCAGTAGATATTCTATCAATCCCATGGATCTTTTTATTGCTTTTCTTCTGCCTAAATTTTATTCCAAAATTCTTGCACTTCTTTTGATGGGACAGACTATTTTGTAACTGGTATTTCACTTATCTTTCTGTGAAAAAGTTTTGGGTTACTTTTTAACATGTTGTGCTTGAAGAATCTAATGCTCTTTTCATACCGCGTTATGCGGGCAGCTTTAGCACATAGCTTTTGCTTGATAGTTTCTATGGTGATATCGATGTAAAGAAGGGTTTTCATATTAAAACTTTTCTTTAATTTTCAAAACTTTGTTAGTTTGGTATTCTTGTCTAACTTAAGGCGTTTTAAACATTCTATGTCAGACTTATGTAGCTGAATTTGGTTACGTTATTATTTTCATTATTATACATCATTATTATTAATAATATTTTTTTTGACGAGAAAGGCATGCTGAATTTCAGTTCTCTAATAATTTTTCTAATGTGTTACTGTTATTTTCATGAAATGGGATGTGTTTTTGTCAAACACGTTTTGACAGAATAATGAAACCACTTCCCGTTTGTGAATTGTAGCGTTTTCCTCAATACCCGTTCTACCGGAGAATCAACTGTTTGCATATTTGTCAGTTTCCTTGATAAAACAAAAGAAAAGAAAACACGCATTTCTATAAAGAAATAATGACATTCACAGCAGATGAAAAAGACACACATGAAGTGGATGAGTGTTTAGTAGAAACAAAGAGGGAGACAACGAAGAGATGAATATGTGAAGCATATGCTTTACTGTCAACGAAGATTTTGTAGCCATGACAACGTCTGATGACGAAAGAGAGGAGAACAATTGTCGTCTGCTTTGAATCAGCTTGATTATACTGAAAAAGAATTCGCTTACCACGATGTTGGCAACTACTTCAATAATAATTGCTTCTGTTTTTTTTGGTACCCGTCCAATACTTTTAAGGGAAATGTTTAGTTGATTACATCGATTGCACTACTAGACAGGTCCTTTAGAAGGCTGGAGTTTGACCCTCATAGAAAGGTTCTAGTTTTCAAATTTATTCTGCAGCAGAATAATACGAGTATATCGGGATTTCCAAGTGTTAGCGGTACTTGAGTGTTTGGCCCATATCTTGAACTCATTCGAGTTCAAAGCGTGAGCAAATATGGGTAATATTGGTTTCATATTTTGGCACAAGACCAGGAAGTTCGAGAGAAGGATTATGTCGATTACATCAACCCCAGTGTTCATCTGGTACATATTTTATCGAATCTGACATTATGAAGAGCAAAGTCGACCCCGACGGAATCTGAGCTCAGCACGAAAAGGCGAACGAAATAATGCTAAGCATTTTGCCCTGTGTACTAACCTCTCGGTAATATTGGAAGGAAAACTCTAAAATACTACAGATATTTTAAAAGAGACCATCTGTGTGCAGTAAAAGAGCAGATCACGCGACCATCTTTGCTGCCAAAACTCAGACCTCTACAACGATCACAAGGGAAAGAACACAATCAGTAACAGATAAAAACAACAAAGGCTTCTTCTGCACGCAGAGGCAGACAGGTTAAGGGAAAACCTTTCCGTTAACAGCAAATGTTACCCACAAAACCAAAGGAAGGACACCTTTAACACTCAAAATGACTTCAGATTTAGCAGTGGGTAAACGCCATAAATCTGTCTAACTGAGAGAAAGACAGACAGAGAACATCTGGCTTTAGCCACAACATGGAAGTTAAAGCAAGATGTTCTCTATCTGTCTCTTTTACTTCCTAGAGAGTTTAGGTATTATTATACTAATGTGTCCATCTATTCTAATTTAATTAAATTTTATGTCTTTGTGCGGCTGAGGATTGCCCTGCATTTTTAAATTGATGTAATGATTACATTGTTCAATTAAATGGAGTTGCTTGAAACTATCGTACTGCATTACTTCTGGATATCTTTGTTGCTTATTTTATTTTACATATATTTAGAGATAGATATCAACACAAACGCACAAACACACACACACACACACACACACACACACACACACACATAAACACACAGATACATACATATATATATATTATCTTTTATCTTTTGCTTCCGTCATTAGACTGCGGCCATACTGGGGCACGGCCATGAAGAACATTTAGACAAATGAATCGTTTCCAATATTTAAATTTGTAAGGCTAGTATTTATTCTATCGTTATCTTTTTGCTGGACCACTAGTTTACAGGCGCGTAAGCAAACCAACATCGGTTGTCAAACGATGATGGGAGAGAAACAAGGATAGAAAGACGCACACACGCACACACATATACGACGAATTACGTGGTTGGGAGAAAGCTTCTTGCTATACATCCGCCCCTGGGCTCATTTCTATATGAACATACGTACATACATATATATATATATATATATATATATATATATATTTTACTTGTTTCAGTCTTTTGACTGCGGCCATGCTGGAGCACCGCCTTTAGTCGAAGAAATCGACCCCAGGACTTATTCTTTGGAAGCCTAGTACTTATTCTATCGGTCCCTTTTGCCGAACCGCTAAGTTACGGGGACATAAACATACCAGCATCGGTTGTCAAGCGATGTTGGCGGGACAAACACAGACATACAAACACGCACTCACATACACATATATATATATACATATATACGACGGGCTTCTTTCAGTTTCCGTCTACCAAATCCACTCACAAGGCTTTGGTCGGCCCGAGGCTATAGTAGAAGGCACTTGCCCAAGATGCCACGCAGTGGGACTGAACCCGGGACCATGTGGCTGGTAAGCAAGCTACTTACCACACAGCCACTCGGAGAAGATAATCAATTGGCGAACATAAGCTTCCAGACATGAGCTAGATATATTCATTAATTACAATCATATGAATAAATGTTGGAAAACATGGAAAGTAATTGTCATAAACTAATAGCTCTTCGTATATTTTAATGTTTTTCACGGTTACCCCCTTTAGCTATATTTCATAAAAATAAGAAGTTTTTCATTTAGATAATTATTTTTTCCAATTAGAAATGTATCTTAGATGTATTCATATCAGAATAACAGATTCCCAACCGGAAGTATTTATTCATTATCGCCCTTCGTATTTAAGGCCGCTTAGACAATTCATTCTTTCAAGAATTTCTTAAATTTGTTCTGTTTTGTATTACATTCATAGCTTTAACGGACCCAAACAACGTTATTGCTTTTAAATATTAGCTGACCAATGCAGTTGCTGGATTTACATTGGCCTTACCCTACTCATCATACGGGTATTATGATAAATGTTTTTGTTAATAAAGAATAACATCACACTTAATTTATACCCAAATTATTTCTTCTTTGACGTAAATACGTCTTGATTTCTCCATGTTTACATTAACTAAATCTTATTGCTATTATATTGCATAATTTTTAGTTTCTAACTAATGACTCCCGTTATATGGATCATCCCATTAACCCCAACATATAACGTTTTATCTCTACTATATCCCCCATTAGATTGAAAAAGATGTGATCTCACAACCTCTGGAATTTAATTTTTTAACGATTTTTAAAATATTTATTATTATTATTTTAGTTTACTTTTTTACTTGTTTAATTCTTACCATTATGAACTCTCTGATGAAGCTTTAGGGTTCAATTTTTGTCCAATTTTTGTCCAATTATTGTTCCATTTTTGTACAATGTTTGTATAATCTTGGTATAAAATGTCAACTTTAGCATGCTAGATCCACCAAATAGAAACAGCTGTAAGAGTAGAGTTATATTCACTTATTTATTCTTATTTATTTATCCATTTATTTATTTATATGATTGTAATTAATAAATAGATCTAGCTGATGTTTGCAAGCTGATGTTTGCAAGCTGATGTTTGTCAACTGATTATCTTCTCTATTTTCTTCCTTGCCTTATATATTCTGGTTAAGCTTTTGTTTACATCCACGCATACCTATTATTCAATTGCACTATTGCCTTACAACAGTAAGCATTTAGATATATATTATGCCTTAAATGGTTATCTAACTTCTAACTCATATATACGTGGCCTCATCGAAATGTAAAAGTTGGTCTTAATTTTAAACTTTCTTCCTTGTTTGAAAGTAAATCCAGAGCCTGCACCGGTCCTCATAATGAGAAGCTTCTCTTGTTCCTCCAAGAAACTAATTTACGTCCTTACATGCACAGGTTGCCAACACAATTATATCAGAAAACGGAGCCCCCCTTTACGCAGAACAGTAGCAGTCCATAAAGAACAGATAAATCTCTCACAATACCGTAAAATTCCATTCAGAAGCCACATACACTCTTGCGCTAGAAATAAAAATCCCAAATTTCTCATTTTCCCTCTCTATCAATGTAAAGACAGAATCTCTAGACAAGAAAGAATCAACAAGGAGAATCTTTTTATTGAAAAATTCCAAACACTTCTTAATATACAAACTACACGGTGACCGTATTCTTTTCCATCACCTACCTTATCTTGAAAATTTGCCATGCAATGAAAACCGGTTTGAAATCCTTTTGAAATCCTTACACCTATTTATATTAAAATATGCTTTCAGTTTAGCATTCTGCCTTGTTATTATTTTTTCCTTTCATATATATATATATATATATATATATATATATATATATATATATATGTATATATCATTTATTTATTTATTTATTTATTTATATTATATGTAATTTCTCTTATAAGAAAATAAGTATATGATTTGAGCGCAATTTAATTACATGGCCGTAGCTGCTCACATGTTATTTGTTTGTTTTCATGCTTGGTATTCTTGGTATGCAAGAATGGTTTTTGTACACAATTCATCATCACACTTGAGTAGGAAAAAGGCAAAATTGGCCTTGACACAATTTGAACTCAACATAAATAGATGTAACTAAACATTACTAAGCAGTTAGTCAAGCTCAAATGCTTTTATAAATAGAAATATTCTATTCAACTATGTTGTTGCTTACTACTAGATGGACCATGATTAAAGAAATATGATAAAGGAAGTTTCTTCTTATGGTTCAGTGGTTAGTATGTCGGAATCAGAAACATGAGATAGTGAATTCGAATCCCAAACCGGGTTGTGTGATTTGTTCTTCAGCAAGACACTATTTCACGTTGCTCTATTTGGCTCATCTGTAGAAATGAGCTGCAACGCCACTGGTGCGGAGCCGTATCGGCCTTTGCCTTTCCCTTGAATAACGTCGGTGGCGTAGAGAGAGTTGGTTGCCATGTATGGACAACTGCTGGTCTTCTATAAACAGCCTTGCCTGGACGTGTGCCTCGGAGGAGAACTGTCTAGGTGCAATCCCATGGTCATTTGTGATCGAAGGGGTGTTTTACTCTTTTACCCTTTACCCTTTATTTATGCACAGTAAATATCCAAATAATATTTTTAAGATGTTACATTATGATTTAACGGAGAGTTGGTAGCTATTTATTTGTAGGTCAAGTAATTATATATTGACACTCATTATTCGTTCGAAATGGAAATGTAATTAAATAGGTATGTGTACATGGTTTTTTTAATGAAATTGGCAATGGCTCCTAACAACTGTGACAGGCCACAGATTTAGCAATTGAATTGAGAAAACCGGATTCGAAACTCTGATTGTGGCAAAAAGCAAAGAATACAATATTATATTGTTTGCCCAATTTAACACGGAAAATATAAATTTCCTCTGCCCTTTAAATATAATAATTTGTAATTTATGTCCGAATCCAGCAATTTTGTCTGTAGATGCTTAGTTCATTGCTTTAATCACAATGCTTGACTGGTGTTTCTTTTTATAGATGCTGAAAGATGAAGGGTAATCTTGACCTAGGCGGGACTTGAACTTAGAACATATGAAAGAAGAAAAATATTACAGTTTGCCACTATGCCTTGCTCTTTAAATGTTTTTTTTTTTTTATACTATAGGCATAAAGCCTGAAATTTTAAAGAGGGGCAAGTCAATGACATCGATCTCAGTCATTATTGATCCTGAAAGAATAAAAGGCAAAGTCTACCCCGGCAGAGTTTGAACTCAAAATGTAAAGACAGATGAAATGTATTTAAGCATTGTGTCCGATGCGGTAACGATTCTGCCACCTCAAATAACATCCAAACACAAATCGTTAAAGAAGTTCTATAGACTAATGTTGTTGTTTAGCCCCTGGTCTGTTCTGACTGGTTGGTTATATGATCAAAAGCATTCGCATCGTGGCCACCTTATCCGTTCTGCGTTATATAGGCGAAGAAAATTGTCTGTATTTATTTAAGTCGATATCATGTTGAAGGATATGCCTGAGATGTCACGCAGACTGAGTGGCAGGTTTCTGTTAGCATTTAGGCCTACATTTTTATTGCTACGTAGAATTTGAGTCTAACCAGTTTAATTAGCATGAAGAAATTTCTATTCAATGTAGAAATAGGTACATCTATTTGTAGAGCTCTTTATGATTAGATCCACCACGTTATCACACAAACTCTATCTTAACCAACAAATGTGAGCTTTTCAAGATAAGATCTAACGTCTCCTTGCAAGAAAAAAATAAATCAGTGTTGGTCAGTCACTAGTTTTGAATTCTGTTCAATTATTCAGTTTGAATTTTTTTGGCTTTCAGGAATTTTGAACAAATTCTCTTAAATATGTCTAAGAAATTTGTAGGTCTTAGTGAAAATATTCTGGCAGTATTCTAGAAAAGACGGTTGTTTATTAACGTATGAAAGATTTAATTAGTAAAACGTGTCTTCGAAAGTCTGTACACATGTATATGAAAATGTTTAACAGAAACTTATAGCAATTTCATAAGATTATCACCCACTGCTACATGTGGGTGATAAGAGAAAGACAGATGCAAGAAGAGAAAGACAAACAGAAGAGCGAGAGACGGAGGCAAAACATGAGAGGAAAAGAAACATTCTGGCATCCATTATAAAACTGATCCCACGACACATGCTGTATATATTGCCGAACTGGAAAAATCGTTTATCAGTCGGACAAAATGATTTGTGGCATTTCATCCAGTGCTTTAGCTTTAGCGATCAAACTTCGCCGAGACTGACTTTGCCTTTAATCCTTTCGTGCTTCGATAAAATATGTACTAATTGAACACTGGAGTAGATGTAGTCGACCTACACACCTCACTTAAAATTGATAATCGTCAGCAAATATTTGAAACCAATATACATGTAGTATATATAATGCAGAGGATGTGTACATTAGAATTAACGTAATTGAAATTCAAATAATATCATGTGTTTTCAGTAAACATTATTTATCCTGGAATATAATTAACCACAGTTTCACACAAATGATATTGAGAATCATTAACAGAAACTCACAGAGTCACGCTGTCTATCAGAAATAATTGTCAAATATTTTCAGTTTGCACTCTAAATATCTTCAGAAGCAAAGTATACGTTGAGAAATCTAATGCCAGTTGTTTGTCTAAACCGGAGTAGATTTAGGCTTAATAAACAACCTTATAAATGTTTTAGTGCTCTTGCATATAGCTAATTAATTTCTGTTATCATATGGGGAGTACTTCTATTAATTATGCTGTGTGATGGATTTCAGTTGATTGCTTATAAAACATCTCAGCACCATTGCCGTATATTATATCCATGAGCTTGGTCTGGTAAATGTCAGCTGAATGACTAATGCTAGTCTATTCCTCTCTTGTATAATATTTTGCAAGAATATTTG
Source organism: Octopus bimaculoides (assembly GCF_046866305.1). Taxonomy (NCBI): domain Eukaryota; kingdom Metazoa; phylum Mollusca; class Cephalopoda; order Octopoda; family Octopodidae; genus Octopus; species Octopus bimaculoides. Next base: position 160,597,105 of record NC_142930.1, on the reverse strand, counting down.
TCATTTCACATTGTCAAATGGTTATTTGCCTAAGTAAAAGTCCAAACAATAAATAGTGATCAATTGCATTATTGATTTGTTCGCTTCGTACTGGGAGGTTTTACATGATCAATTCCGCTTCAGATATATTAAAGGTCTTGACGTCATCGACCAAAAATGATGCCGGTCACATGGTGTAAATGTACGTAAACACTTTTGCCTGCTCTTATAATGAGGTTCTGGCATTCTAGCTGCCAAAAATCATAGATCTTTCGGTGTCTATAAATTAAAATACATCTTTTGCACTTGTCCTCAACATTATCTTATTTCTATCAGAAGGACAAGCAAAGATAAGAGCGGATCGATTAGAACACGGAACGTAGTGACTTCCAATTAAATACAAGAGTGCAATTTATTACACACCTCTATCGATTGCACCAGTCCTCTGTTATAAAGGTGAATACTAAAGAAGATATTATATACTTAGGATTATCAAAGAAAGTAACCGAAGTTAATGTATGTGTGTATACAAGCAAAACGCACGCATTTAAACACACACACACACACACACACACACACACACACACACATATATATATATATATATATATATATATATATATATATATATATATATATATATATATATAAGGGCATTACTCCTAAAAAACAGTCGTTCGATATATAGTTGAGTTCATTTTTTTTAAAAAGGTTTTTTATGAGTTGCTTTTCCTAGCATTCGGTAAAGAGATGTGTTTATTTGGGAAGTCTTGTGTGTGGCATTATTCTGTAGTAATGCCCTTATATAAATATAAATGAATAATTATACTTTTGAGAATAAAAAAAATGATGGGTTTTTTTCCATTATGAATTTTTTACACACTAGCTTCCTGATAAAATTCCTGTAAAATATTTTAATCCCAGTATTGAATTTATTAATTCAATTGCTATTTCTGAATCAGTAGTTCTTTGACTGCTATTTCTGAATTCTCAGTATGTTGGAGAAGCAGGTTACTGTCAATCCCTATATATTTATGATTATAAATTTTTTACCGAAAAGGTTTTTTCATACTGAGCTACCCGGCAAAATTGTTAATTATTAATTTTATTACTAATTGACGATTCCCTGCCCTGCATATCTATATATATATATATATATATATATATATATATATATATATATATATTCTTACAGATATAGGGTAAAAATTAATAATTAATTAATAATTAGTAATTTTACCAAGTAGTTCGGTGTGTTAAAAAACCATCATCGGCAAAGTTATATAAACATAATTAAAATTAGTGTTCAGCAATAATTACTTCACCACACACCGAAAATTAGAAATGGCAGTCAAAACCACTATTTCACTACCAAAATATATCTCCCAGACAGCACCTCTAGCAACTTAACACAGGCAAAAAATAAAAAAAATAACAAATCCACCCGGCTTTGATTAACTGTATACGCGTTTCAGGAATAAAGAGGTGTAAATTATATTACCCGAACTTACTACCTTCATCAGTAGAGTATTTCAAAATTATAAATCCGAGAATGTTAATAAAAGAATAATTAATTCGATCAAGCGACATCAAACGATTATCCAGAAACAGCATTTCCGAATTCATATGGACGAGTAAGAAAATCGTATCATTCCTCAATTACCCACGTGCGCTACGAGTAATCCCGCAGAAACTGCAGTTTACTATCAGGGAGTGAATAATTTAATTCTTACAGATATAGGGTAAAAATTAATTTCTGCGGGATTATTCGTAGCGCACGTGGCTAATTGAGGAACGATACGATTTTCTTACTCGTCCATATGAATTCGGAAATGCTGTTTCTGGATAATCGTTTGATATCAGGACGAGGCGATGCGCTGTTGATTTTATGTTTCTTCAATTTGCTGCTGCATTTTCCCACCCCTGCTGAAACATCTTGGATATTAAGCTAGAGCGATTGTGAGTGGAGGAAATAAGTGTGTCTATGTCCGTCCGCAATTACATGCAAGTACTTGAAGCATGCCAAATACTACAAAAATTATATTTTATCTGGAATGGCGGCCGGCTATACATTTATGTATAATTGGTATTTCAGAATTTTCTTTACAATCTATTTTCTTATAGAACATACAAACAATATGCAACTGTTTCTCTATAATGAATATTCTCCGTCAAGTTTAATGTTACGGAGATCAATTTTCAAGACGAAACTTCGATTTAATTTGTAAATGCTTCTGCAAAATAAATCGATGCTTTTTTTCTTACTTTTTTTCTACTGCTTCTAGACTGACATAAGCTAAAGTGTATATCTCGGCTCCAACATTATTTTCGTTTTAATTGATAAGAGTCCAAACTTATTCACCACCCGAGAATGAGCACACATTAACATAACGCAGATATATGCAAAAAAATATATATTCTCCTGAAAGAATGTGGCGTACTAATTATCATTAGTTATAACAGTAGCAAATTAAGGATCGTGAGAAGTGATTGGCATTATTATCTGACCGAGAAACGTGCTAAATTACATTTTACAAAAAAGAAAAGAGAGAGAAAAATAAAAAAATTCAGAGAAAGAATAAGATCTCATTTTTCACTTTGTCGATAATTAAATTTCCATGTAATTATTTCAAACAGAGACTCCTATTAAAATTCTATTTATCTTTCTTCTATTCAATAAAGCGTTTAAAATGCGTCATTTTAATCTGTCCCTCTGATTCAATTAGCGTAAGAGGTATAATCATATATGTTTAAATATATTGGATTAATACACTTACAAAAGAAGACTTATGATTGGTTGAATAGACTATTTTCTTTCATGCATTATCAGCATTTTAATCCTTTTCTATAACCAACTGATATATTGATTTTTTAAGAGTTTCTATTTTCTTTTTTCTTTAATACGGGAAGCTGACTATAAGAGGAATATTACAGTGTCGATATTTTATATTCTGTTATATTTTAAGTGGCTTCACAATGCATTCATTTATTCATAATTATTCACTAATTCTATCATTTTTCCATTGTTGAATGACAATAACTGATTTTTCGATTTTTGTTTCAGCATTTTCTTTCCTTTTATTTATTTTTTTTTTTATGTTGACCCAATGGATAGAAATATATATACGAAAGCAAATAAGTTCATATGTACTACTTTGCAGTTCAGTTTTAAAATATTCAGCGTTGTTAATGGTATAATCATGTTCTCGTGGCAAATATAAATACAGTGGTCCTTCGCCATATCGCGGTTCACCTATCGAGTACTCAGTACATCACGGTTCACCGGCGATCTTATGTTACCAGTTTCAAAGCTGGCACTTAAACAACGTGTTATTTATTTACATCACATCGGCCTTTCCTTTTTTACGGAAAAAGTCGATGTGTTAGGGTTACGGTTACGGTTAGGGATGGAATTCTCTAACCCTAACCCTAAAACCCTTTTACGGAAAAGGCTGATGTGATGTAAATAAACACACATGGTTTAATTGACAGTTTGGAACTGGTAACGTAAGATCGCCCGGTTCACCTATTGCACACTCAGTACGTCACGGATTTTTCTGGCTAATATATGTAAATTTATATCGTGGACTCCTCAGTATATCCCGGCTTCTGCGGCCGATAGATATTCATTTTTTTTTTAGTCAGAATTTAATTATTTCTGTGGGAGGTTTTGGAGCGTAAAACCCGCGATAGTCGAGGGATTACTATATACTGAAGTTAAGTCGTTTCTCATAAATTAACATGTTTGTGTATTTTGCTAATTTTACGTTACAACAAACCGCTTCAGAATGAAAACAATGGAAATTCTTTTACTGAGGTTCTTCCTTCTTGTGTAAATTAGGTTCCCTCCTTTTAATTCTTCTTGTGGGAATTAGATGTTTCTCTTTCACACTCCGTTCAATAAGGCCATCGGTTAAAAAGAATTTTGATAAGTTATATAGCATTCATTTATTATTCTGATGGGAATCATTGTTTAGAATAATAACTGTTGAATTAGTAACAAAAGTCGCATTCCGTAATATGTTTTGTTTTTTAGTCTGTGTGGTAATGTTCAACATCGAATGTATGAGAAAAGATCATTCAGAAACGTTACGTAGTGGAGTGAGAGAAGTATAAGAGAGAGTGGGGGAGGGAGTTATCCTAACATAAATTGGACACCGTATATCACTGGTCATACCCAAAGACTTTAGGATTTATCTATTGATAAATATTGGTAATATCGTTTATGATAGTGCGGCGTATTAGACTTATAACTGGGGTCGACAATTTCATTTTAATCACATCATTTTCTGTTCAAATAGTCCGATGTGGTCCTAAACTAATATGATTTTTCTCTAATGGTACAAAACAACACGTTTATGGAGGAAGGCTATAGTTGACTAGATATAGTCGAATAATATCACTAGTAGGTATCATCGAATGGGAGGAAAACTGGGTATACATCCAGTGTCATACAGTGTTTGTAACAAACGAATTTATCCAAATTCTACCGATTCTGATGCATCAGCATATTTTCCACAACAGCTGGCTCTCAACACATTAATTTTCGCAGCCACGAGG
>NC_142930.1:160585066-160587566 GCF_046866305.1 Octopus bimaculoides | reverse complement strand
TTTTTCATATTTTTGTTCCTAAACGTATTACTAAGAAAAGCAGCGATCCTCCGGCGATTATCATGAGTAAGTATTCCTTCAATCAACTGATTTAAGAGCTAAATGAATTTGCGCGTATGTGCATACATATTTGACAATTTCGTTTGCTATTAACATAATCCTCAGGCAAAAGCACGATGAATGTGCATGCAAGGCTTTACTTTTGAATTACGAGAATAATCCGTCCGACGTGCTTCACACTTTCCTTCATCCAAATTGTATTTAGAAAACTTGATTAGTTTTCTCCGACATTTGCTTCCACGACATTGCTATCTTACAGAAAGCATTGTGGAAAGAAATCTATTTTGCTATTTCGATTTGAATAACATCGTGTTCAGTTAAAATTCTTCTATAATGAGACTTAAAACATACAATGCTTGAGACACAAGGTTGAATAAAATTTGTAGTGTTTCAAGGCAAGAATTATTGCTTTTATGTTCTTCAATGACATAATAGACACGTGTGGTGTTCAATTGTCGATTATTAAAATAGTATTTAATTCTAATTCCAAATATGTCTTATGTAACACACTGTAAAATATAATAGTTGACGTTCCTCACCCACTGCATTTGCATTAGAATATTAATGAAAACGTACAATTTTTACACCCTTAAATTCGCAGAGGACTTATAATTTGTCCAGCCACATGAATGCAACAGAGAAGTACTACATTATATATCTTTTATATTTTGGTGCTTGAAAATTTACATTAAAACAAATTAGCATACTCATGCATATTATAAAAATAAAAGTCTCGCTCGTTTCTTTTCCCTTATAATTTTTTGTCAGCGAAATGACCAGCACTAATTTTGATAATTTTACTTTAATGCACACTTTAGCTCAGAAAGGGGGAAAAATACCATTTTTCGCGTTACGAATAAAGTTGCACTGTAAGATTTTCTACATCAATTTCTTTCCAAATTACTGCGTGTTTCACGTTCCTGTGGCGCGTTAACTGAGGCTTTGTTTTCACGAATATTCCCAATCAATATTTTTTGCTTTTGTCAACCATATTATTTACAACGCGTGTAAGTGCTGAATGCGTAGTATAAGATCTGTTCACAATAACTGCAGTAAATATTTAAACGGACAACAGCATTATACTCATGTCTAATTCAATATACACAAAAAAGCAAAACCAAATATTCATACAAGAACATCGAAGTTTTGCAGTAGCAACGCATAAATCCTGGATCTGAATCCAATATAATGCCTATGGAAACGGGAGAATAAAATTTATCCAATAAACGAAAACAGGAGTTTGTGTTGTCGGTATAACAAGAGAGCAAAAGTATCGATAAAAAAATTCCGATATCATCAGCAAAGTTACGGATTCAGTGATCAGAGATGTCATTGGTTTTTAGAAATTCTGTGCATTTGACAGAGTTATTACTGACGCATGATTCCGTTTCTCTCTAACGTAAATGCTTGCATTTCAGTCTGTATAAATTATATTCTTTAAATTCTCTTAGATTAAGTGACATTGATATTTGTTGCGATATTGACACTTGCATTTATTTGCTTTATGCTAATTATAAAACTTCATGTCCAAAATCATAAGATTTAAAAGAATAAATAGTTCTTTTGACAAATACAGAGTGGCTCCCAAAAGATATATACTCACATTTTGACACCCATAATTCATTGATCATTTCCTTTCTTTTCAGATAGACATTACCCTAATGGCAGAAATACGACTAAGGTATGAAGAAAGAAAATTTATCATGAAATGTTACTGGAAGTACGAAAACAACATGGAAGTGCAATGACAATTTAGAAGACATTTTCTCCAAAATCCACCAACTCGATGCATCAATGCTTGCATTCGAAATACGTTTGAATCAGATATAACTGTGCATGATGTCAATAAGGAACGTTCAGGAAGACCACGGTCAAATACAAGCCCCACAAAGGAAAAAAAAATGCTGGAAACTGTCCACCGATCCCCACCAAATTAAGTAACCACCGCATTTTGAAGCGAGTTCATTGAAAATGTTACATTCCCACATTAATCCATGCTCTAAATAAAAACGAACCTGACTGGAGAGGTGCAGTATGTGAGTGGTATTTAAGAAAATGCAAGGTAGATGTAGCATTTCTCTCCAAAATAATCTGGGGAGATGAGGTCATCTTTAAGCTAAATGGCTCAATTAACTGACAAAAAAGTATCTATTAAGATCCTGAAAATTCGCATGTTACTATGGAACACCATTTGAACATATTAGGAGTTACAGTGGGGTGTCGGTTATTAGAAAGGGGGGGGGGGTGAAGCCTCCTAGAACAAGTATGCGAAAGCTGTTATCTAAGTTGGTTTCTGCCTCTTCCATCTTTTTTGTGGCTCTCTTCGAATGAGTAACTATGATTTGGAACATTTGGTGGGTAATATGTAGTACACAGTTTTTTCTGTTATATGTGTGCTACTAGAGTGTCACAAAATGAGGTTGAGTGTAACAGCAGGACT